>NW_026691358.1:0-135103 GCF_020826845.1 Diceros bicornis minor | reverse complement strand
CACCCCACGCCTGCACTTTGCCACGGCAGGCAGCCCAGATGTAGGAAAGGCTCTGTGGAGTCAGAAGTGCCGAGACAGGCAGATGGCACCAGAGGGTTTGGGGGCCAGGGCGCAACTGGGCTAGCCCCTCCTCCCGGGAGTCGGGGAGGCCCGGCCTTCCTAGTGCCCAGGCCACGGCTCCGGGGAGAAACCCGCCATGGAGGGCACGCGGGAGGCCCTCTGCCTGAGGTGGCAGGTGTCACGCCAGGGCCACTGCAAGCCTGGCTCGGCTTGCCTGCTTTCTCCAAAGGAGGCTGGCCGACCAGCCGAACCTGGCACCTGGGCCAGGCCCCTTCCAAGGGGACGAGTTCCAGAGGATAGAGCCCTGGGGGCGGCTGCCAAGTCTCCTGGGGCGTGTGCTGGGCCCCCGTCAGAGGAGGAAGCAGCCTGGTAAACGGTGTGCCAGGCCTGAGATCTGGAGGCCTCCCACAGCCGGGTCCCTGTCCTGCCCAGGCCCCCCGAGGGAGGACGATGGTCGGGCAGTGGCGAGCGGGGTGGGGCTGGCGCCGAGCCTGCCCTTGGATGCCCCGGGGAAGGGCGCCGGGGGATGGGCTGCCCCTGGCCAGGTCTGAGGGACCGACCCAGCTCGGGGCTGTCGGGGGCAGAGAGAGAACCCCCCTCCGCCCTTTCCCTTCAGCTTCTTAGGGCTGGCCAAATCCTTCCCAAGACAGCTTGTCTGAGAAAATCAGACCCAGCTGAAGAACATGTGTCCATGGGGGAAACCCGGGAAACTGAGTCTCCCCACACAATAGCAGAGATTCTCATCTTGCATCCTCTCCTGAGCTAATGACAAAGGTGGATGTCCCGGGTGGGTGGACCTGTGGAATGGGAGAGGGGAGGAAGTCTATTGTCATGCAGAGGGACATGGAAAGACTTGTCTGAAGCTTATCCCCTGCACTGGGGTCAGGTCGGGAAGGGACGGCACAGAGGTGAGCAGGAACCAACCGGCCTCTCTGTGGTGGGGCTGGCCCCGGGGCAGGCGTGGGGGTGATGGCTGGAAGTGGGATGGCGCGTGAGTTGGCACCAGCCAGCGGTGGAGGCAGAGACTCAGAGGTCAGGGATCTCTCTCTCTGTCTCTGTCTCTCTCTCTCTCCCTCAGGGAGCTGAGGAGAGTAAGGTGGCGCCCCCTGCCCACCTCGCCTACCTCTCCATGGGCCCTTCTTTCTCTGGCCGCTCCGGGAGCCCTGCGGGCTTGGGTTCAAGCACCCACACACCGCACAGGCCAAGGGCGCATGCGCGACCGCCGGGGCCTAGGGCTGGCCTCGGGGGGGGGGGGGCTCCTCAGTGAAGGCCCCGCCCTCCCTCCAGGCTCTGACCCAGCTGCAGCTCTTCCATCGCCGCCCTTCTGGACTCGGCTTCAGCTGTCTCCCTCCCCTCCCCCACTCCCACTCAGCTTGCAGGCCGCTTCCCTGCCTTGAAAGCATTGCTCTGGCCCTGAGGGCCACAGACCTACTGGGCTTCAAGCTCAGGCTCTGCCTGGGCCTGCTGCTTCGGCCAGGGGCTCACTTTTTCCTGGAAAGAGAAGGCATGGCCTCACCCCACGCCTACACTTTGCCACGGCAGTCAGCCCGGATGTAGGAAAGGCTCTGTGGAGTCAGAAGTGCCGAGACAGGCAGATGGCACCAGAGGGTTTGGGGCCAGGGCGCAACTGGGCTAGCCCTCCTCCCGGGAGTCGGGGAGGCCCGGCCTTCCTAGTGCCCAGGCCACGGCTCCGGGGAGAAACCCGCCATGGAGGGCACGCGGGAGGCCCTCTGCCTGAGGTGGCAGGTGTCACGCCAGGGCCACTGCAAGCCTGGCTCGGCTTGCCTGCTTTCTCCAAAGGAGGCTGGCCGACCAGCCGAACCTGGCACCTGGGCCAGGCCCCTTCCAAGGGGACGAGTTCCAGAGGATAGAGCCCTGGGGGCGGCTGCCAAGTCTCCTGGGGCGTGTGCTGGGCCCCAGTCAGAGGAGGAAGCAGCCTGGTAAACGGTGTGCCAGGCCTGAGATCTGGAGGCCTCCCACAGCCGGGGTCCCTGTCCTGCCCAGGCCCCCCGAGGGAGGACGATGGTCGGGCAGTGGCGAGCGTGTTGGGGCTGGCGCCGAGCCTGCCCTTGGATGCCCCGGGGAAGGGCGCCGGGGGATGGGCTGCCCCTGGCCAGGTCTGAGGGACCGACCCAGCTCGGGGCTGTCGGGGGCAGAGAGAGAACCCCCCTCCGCCCTTTCCCTTCAGCTTCTTAGGGCTGGCCAAATCCTTCCCAAGACAGCTTGTCTGGAGAAAATCAGACCCAGCTGAAGAACATGTGTCCATGGGGGAAACCCGGGAAACTGAGTCCCCCCACACAATAGCAGAGATTCTCATCTTGCATCCTCTCCTGAGCTAATGACAAAGGTGGATGTCCCGGGTGGGCCTGTGGAATGGGAGAGGGGAGGAAGTCTATTGTCATGCAGAGGGACATGGAAAGACTTGTCTGAAGCTTATCCCCTGCACTGGGGTCAGGTCGGGAAGGGACGGCACAGAGGTGAGCAGGAACCAACAGGCCTCTCTGTGGTGGGGCTGGCCCCGGGGCAGGCGTGGGGGTGATGGCTGGAAGTGGGATGGCGCGTGAGTTGGCACCAGCCAGCGGTGGAGGCAGAGACTCAGAGGTCAGGGATCTCTTCTCTGTCTCTGTCTCTCTCTCTCTCCCTCAGGGAGCTGAGGAGAGTAAGGTGGCGCCCCCTGCCCACCTCGCCTACCCTCTCCATGGGCCCTTCTTTCTCTGGCCGCTCCGGGAGCCCTGCGGGCTTGGGTTCAAGCACCCACACACCGCACAGGCCAAGGGCGCATGCGCGACCGCCGGGCCTAGGGCTGGCCTGGGGGGGGGGGGGCTCCTCAGTGAAGGCCCCGCCCTCCCTCCAGGCTCTGACCCAGCTGCAGCTCTTCCATCGCCGCCCTTCTGGACTCGGCTTCAGCTGTCTCCCTCCCCTCCCCCACTCCCACTCAGCTTGCAGGCCGCTTCCCTGCCTTGAAAGCATTGCTCTGGCCCTGAGGGCCACAGACCTACTGGGCTTCAAGCTCAAGGCTCTGCCTGGGCCTGCTGCTTCGGCCAGGGGCTCACTTTTTCCTGGAAAGAGAAGGCATGGCCTCACCCCACGCCTGCACTTTGCCACGGCAGGCAGCCCAGATGTAGGAAAGGCTCTGTGGAGTCAGAAGTGCCGAGACAGGCAGATGGCACCAGAGGGTTTGGGGGCCAGGGCGCAACTGGGCTAGCCCCTCCTCCCGGGAGTCGGGGAGGCCCGGCCTTCCTAGTGCCCAGGCCACGGCTCCGGGGAGAAACCCGCCATGGAGGGCACGCGGGAGGCCCTCTGCCTGAGGTGGCAGGTGTCACGCCAGGGCCACTGCAAGCCTGGCTCGGCTTGCCTGCTTTCTCCAAAGGAGGCTGGCCGACCAGCCGAACCTGGCACCTGGGCCAGGCCCCTTCCAAGGGGACGAGTTCCAGAGGATAGAGCCCTGGGGGCGGCTGCCAAGTCTCCTGGGGCGTGTGCTGGGCCCCCGTCAGAGGAGGAAGCAGCCTGGTAAACGGTGTGCCAGGCCTGAGATCTGGAGGCCTCCCACAGCCGGGTCCCTGTCCTGCCCAGGCCCCCCGAGGGAGGACGATGGTCGGGCAGTGGCGAGCGGGGTGGGGCTGGCGCCGAGCCTGCCCTTGGATGCCCCGGGGAAGGGCGCCGGGGGATGGGCTGCCCCTGGCCAGGTCTGAGGGACCGACCCAGCTCGGGGCTGTCGGGGGCAGAGAGAGAACCCCCCTCCGCCCTTTCCCTTCAGCTTCTTAGGGCTGGCCAAATCCTTCCCAAGACAGCTTGTCTGGAGAAAATCAGACCCAGCTGAAGAACATGTGTCCATGGGGGAAACCCGGGAAACTGAGTCTCCCCACACAATAGCAGAGATTCTCATCTTGCATCCTCTCCTGAGCTAATGACAAAGGTGGATGTCCCGGGTGGGTGGACCTGTGGAATGGGGGAGGGGAGGAAGTCTATTGTCATGCAGAGGGACATGGAAAGACTTGTCTGAAGCTTATCCCCTGCACTGGGGTCAGGTCGGGAAGGGACGGCACAGAGGTGAGCAGGAACCAACCGGCCTCTCTGTGGTGGGGCTGGCCCCGGGGCAGGCGTGGGGGTGATGGCTGGAAGTGGGATGGCGCGTGAGTTGGCACCAGCCAGCGGTGGAGGCAGAGACTCAGAGGTCAGGGATCTCTCTCTCTGTCTCTGTCTCTCTCTCTCTCCCTCAGGGAGCTGAGGAGAGTAAGGTGGCGCCCCCTGCCCACCTCGCCTACCTCTCCATGGGCCCTTCTTTCTCTGGCCGCTCCGGGAGCCCTGCGGGCTTGGGTTCAAGCACCCACACACCGCACAGGCCAAGGGCGCATGCGCGACCGCCGGGGCCTAGGGCTGGCCTCGGGGGGGGGGGGGCTCCTCAGTGAAGGCCCCGCCCTCCCTCCAGGCTCTGACCCAGCTGCAGCTCTTCCATCGCCGCCCTTCTGGACTCGGCTTCAGCTGTCTCCCTCCCCTCCCCCACTCCCACTCAGCTTGCAGGCCGCTTCCCTGCCTTGAAAGCATTGCTCTGGCCCTGAGGGCCACAGACCTACTGGGCTTCAAGCTCAAGGCTCTGCCTGGGCCTGCTGCTTCGGCCAGGGGCTCACTTTTTCCTGGAAAGAGAAGGCATGGCCTCACCCCACGCCTACACTTTGCCACGGCAGTCAGCCCGGATGTAGGAAAGGCTCTGTGGAGTCAGAAGTGCCGAGACAGGCAGATGGCACCAGAGGGTTTGGGGGCCAGGGCGCAACTGGGCTAGCCCCTCCTCCCGGGAGTCGGGGAGGCCCGGCCTTCCTAGTGCCCAGGCCACGGCTCCGGGGAGAAACCCGCCATGGAGGGCACGCGGGAGGCCCTCTGCCTGAGGTGGCAGGTGTCACGCCAGGGCCACTGCAAGCCTGGCTCGGCTTGCCTGCTTTCTCCAAAGGAGGCTGGCCGACCAGCCGAACCTGGCACCTGGGCCAGGCCCCTTCCAAGGGGACGAGTTCCAGAGGATAGAGCCCTGGGGGCGGCTGCCAAGTCTCCTGGGGCGTGTGCTGGGCCCCAGTCAGAGGAGGAAGCAGCCTGGTAAACGGTGTGCCAGGCCTGAGATCTGGAGGCCTCCCACAGCCGGGTCCCTGTCCTGCCCAGGCCCCCCGAGGGAGGACGATGGTCGGGCAGTGGCGAGCGGGTTGGGGCTGGCGCCGAGCCTGCCCTTGGATGCCCCGGGGAAGGGCGCCGGGGGATGGGCTGCCCCTGGCCAGGTCTGAGGGACCGACCCAGCTCGGGGCTGTCGGGGGCAGAGAGAGAACCCCCCTCCGCCCTTTCCCTTCAGCTTCTTAGGGCTGGCCAAATCCTTCCCAAGACAGCTTGTCTGGAGAAAATCAGACCCAGCTGAAGAACATGTGTCCATGGGGGAAACCCGGGAAACTGAGTCCCCCCACACAATAGCAGAGATTCTCATCTTGCATCCTCTCCTGAGCTAATGACAAAGGTGGATGTCCCGGGTGGGCCTGTGGAATGGGAGAGGGGAGGAAGTCTATTGTCATGCAGAGGGACATGGAAAGACTTGTCTGAAGCTTATCCCCTGCACTGGGGTCAGGTCGGGAAGGGACGGCACAGAGGTGAGCAGGAACCAACAGGCCTCTCTGTGGTGGGGCTGGCCCCGGGGCAGGCGTGGGGGTGATGGCTGGAAGTGGGATGGCGCGTGAGTTGGCACCAGCCAGCGGTGGAGGCAGAGACTCAGAGGTCAGGGATCTCTCTCTCTGTCTCTGTCTCTCTCTCTCTCCCTCAGGGAGCTGAGGAGAGTAAGGTGGCGCCCCCTGCCCACCTCGCCTACCTCTCCATGGGCCCTTCTTTCTCTGGCCGCTCCGGGAGCCCTGCGGGCTTGGGTTCAAGCACCCACACACCGCACAGGCCAAGGGCGCATGCGCGACCGCCGGGGCCTAGGGCTGGCCTCGGGGGGGGGGGGGGGCTCCTCAGTGAAGGCCCCGCCCTCCCTCCAGGCTCTGACCCAGCTGCAGCTCTTCCATCGCCGCCCTTCTGGACTCGGCTTCAGCTGTCTCCCTCCCCTCCCCCACTCCCACTCAGCTTGCAGGCCGCTTCCCTGCCTTGAAAGCATTGCTCTGGCCCTGAGGGCCACAGACCTACTGGGCTTCAAGCTCAAGGCTCTGCCTGGGCCTGCTGCTTCGGCCAGGGGCTCACTTTTTCCTGGAAAGAGAAGGCATGGCCTCACCCCACGCCTACACTTTGCCACGGCAGTCAGCCCGGATGTAGGAAAGGCTCTGTGGAGTCAGAAGTGCCGAGACAGGCAGATGGCACCAGAGGGTTTGGGGGCCAGGGCGCAACTGGGCTAGCCCCTCCTCCCGGGAGTCGGGGAGGCCCGGCCTTCCTAGTGCCCAGGCCACGGCTCCGGGGAGAAACCCGCCATGGAGGGCACGCGGGAGGCCCTCTGCCTGAGGTGGCAGGTGTCACGCCAGGGCCACTGCAAGCCTGGCTCGGCTTGCCTGCTTTCTCCAAAGGAGGCTGGCCGACCAGCCGAACCTGGCACCTGGGCCAGGCCCCTTCCAAGGGGACGAGTTCCAGAGGATAGAGCCCTGGGGGCGGCTGCCAAGTCTCCTGGGGCGTGTGCTGGGCCCCCGTCAGAGGAGGAAGCAGCCTGGTAAACGGTGTGCCAGGCCTGAGATCTGGAGGCCTCCCACAGCCGGGTCCCTGTCCTGCCCAGGCCCCCCGAGGGAGGACGATGGTCGGGCAGTGGCGAGCGGGGTGGGGCTGGCGCCGAGCCTGCCCTTGGATGCCCCGTGGAAGGGCGCCGGGGGATGGGCTGACCCTGGCCAGGTCTGAGGGACCGACCCAGCTCGGGGCTGTCGGGGGCAGAGAGAGAACCCCCCTCCGCCCTTTCCCTTCAGCTTCTTAGGGCTGGCCAAATCCTTCCCAAGACAGCTTGTCTGGAGAAAATCAGACCCAGCTGAAGAACATGTGTCCATGGGGGAAACCCGGGAAACTGAGTCCCCCCACACAATAGCAGAGATTCTCATCTTGCATCCTCTCCTGAGCTAATGACAAAGGTGGATGTCCCGGGTGGGCCTGTGGAATGGGAGAGGGGAGGAAGTCTATTGTCATGCAGAGGGACATGGAAAGACTTGTCTGAAGCTTATCCCCTGCACTGGGGTCAGGTCGGGAAGGGACGGCACAGAGGTGAGCAGGAACCAACAGGCCTCTCTGTGGTGGGGCTGGCCCCGGGGCAGGCGTGGGGGTGATGGCTGGAAGTGGGATGGCGCGTGAGTTGGCACCAGCCAGCGGTGGAGGCAGAGACTCAGAGGTCAGGGATCTCTCTCTCTGTCTCTGTCTCTCTCTCTCTCCCTCAGGGAGCTGAGGAGAGTAAGGTGGCGCCCCCTGCCCACCTCGCCTACCTCTCCATGGGCCCTTCTTTCTCTGGCCGCTCCGGGAGCCCTGCGGGCTTGGGTTCAAGCACCCACACACCGCACAGGCCAAGGGCGCATGCGCGACCGCCGGGGCCTAGGGCTGGCCTCGGGGGGGGGGGGGCTCCTCAGTGAAGGCCCCGCCCTCCCTCCAGGCTCTGACCCAGCTGCAGCTCTTCCATCGCCGCCCTTCTGGACTCGGCTTCAGCTGTCTCCCTCCCCTCCCCCACTCCCACTCAGCTTGCAGGCCGCTTCCCTGCCTTGAAAGCATTGCTCTGGCCCTGAGGGCCACAGACCTACTGGGCTTCAAGCTCAAGGCTCTGCCTGGGCCTGCTGCTTCGGCCAGGGGCTCACTTTTTCCTGGAAAGAGAAGGCATGGCCTCACCCCACGCCTGCACTTTGCCACGGCAGGCAGCCCAGATGTAGGAAAGGCTCTGTGGAGTCAGAAGTGCCGAGACAGGCAGATGGCACCAGAGGGTTTGGGGGCCAGGGCGCAACTGGGCTAGCCCCTCCTCCCGGGAGTCGGGGAGGCCCGGCCTTCCTAGTGCCCAGGCCACGGCTCCGGGGAGAAACCCGCCATGGAGGGCACGCGGGAGGCCCTCTGCCTGAGGTGGCAGGTGTCACGCCAGGGCCACTGCAAGCCTGGCTCGGCTTGCCTGCTTTCTCCAAAGGAGGCTGGCCGACCAGCCGAACCTGGCACCTGGGCCAGGCCCCTTCCAAGGGGACGAGTTCCAGAGGATAGAGCCCTGGGGGCGGCTGCCAAGTCTCCTGGGGCGTGTGCTGGGCCCCCGTCAGAGGAGGAAGCAGCCTGGTAAACGGTGTGCCAGGCCTGAGATCTGGAGGCCTCCCACAGCCGGGTCCCTGTCCTGCCCAGGCCCCCCGAGGGAGGACGATGGTCGGGCAGTGGCGAGCGGGGTGGGGCTGGCGCCGAGCCTGCCCTTGGATGCCCCGGGGAAGGGCGCCGGGGGATGGGCTGCCCCTGGCCAGGTCTGAGGGACCGACCCAGCTCGGGGCTGTCGGGGGCAGAGAGAGAACCCCCCTCCGCCCTTTCCCTTCAGCTTCTTAGGGCTGGCCAAATCCTTCCCAAGACAGCTTGTCTGGAGAAAATCAGACCCAGCTGAAGAACATGTGTCCATGGGGGAAACCCGGGAAACTGAGTCTCCCCACACAATAGCAGAGATTCTCATCTTGCATCCTCTCCTGAGCTAATGACAAAGGTGGATGTCCCGGGTGGGTGGACCTGTGGAATGGGAGAGGGGAGGAAGTCTATTGTCATGCAGAGGGACATGGAAAGACTTGTCTGAAGCTTATCCCCTGCACTGGGGTCAGGTCGGGAAGGGACGGCACAGAGGTGAGCAGGAACCAACCGGCCTCTCTGTGGTGGGGCTGGCCCCGGGGCAGGCGTGGGGGTGATGGCTGGAAGTGGGATGGCGCGTGAGTTGGCACCAGCCAGCGGTGGAGGCAGAGACTCAGAGGTCAGGGATCTCTCTCTCTGTCTCTGTCTCTCTCTCTCTCCCTCAGGGAGCTGAGGAGAGTAAGGTGGCGCCCCCTGCCCACCTCGCCTACCTCTCCATGGGCCCTTCTTTCTCTGGCCGCTCCGGGAGCCCTGCGGGCTTGGGTTCAAGCACCCACACACCGCACAGGCCAAGGGCGCATGCGCGACCGCCGGGGCCTAGGGCTGGCCTCGGGGGGGGGGGGGGGCTCCTCAGTGAAGGCCCCGCCCTCCCTCCAGGCTCTGACCCAGCTGCAGCTCTTCCATCGCCGCCCTTCTGGACTCGGCTTCAGCTGTCTCCCTCCCCTCCCCCACTCCCACTCAGCTTGCAGGCCGCTTCCCTGCCTTGAAAGCATTGCTCTGGCCCTGAGGGCCACAGACCTACTGGGCTTCAAGCTCAAGGCTCTGCCTGGGCCTGCTGCTTCGGCCAGGGGCTCACTTTTTCCTGGAAAGAGAAGGCATGGCCTCACCCCACGCCTGCACTTTGCCACGGCAGGCAGCCCAGATGTAGGAAAGGCTCTGTGGAGTCAGAAGTGCCGAGACAGGCAGATGGCACCAGAGGGTTTGGGGGCCAGGGCGCAACTGGGCTAGCCCCTCCTCCCGGGAGTCGGGGAGGCCCGGCCTTCCTAGTGCCCAGGCCACGGCTCCGGGGAGAAACCCGCCATGGAGGGCACGCGGGAGGCCCTCTGCCTGAGGTGGCAGGTGTCACGCCAGGGCCACTGCAAGCCTGGCTCGGCTTGCCTGCTTTCTCCAAAGGAGGCTGGCCGACCAGCCGAACCTGGCACCTGGGCCAGGCCCCTTCCAAGGGGACGAGTTCCAGAGGATAGAGCCCTGGGGGCGGCTGCCAAGTCTCCTGGGGCGTGTGCTGGGCCCCCGTCAGAGGAGGAAGCAGCCTGGTAAACGGTGTGCCAGGCCTGAGATCTGGAGGCCTCCCACAGCCGGGTCCCTGTCCTGCCCAGGCCCCCCGAGGGAGGACGATGGTCGGGCAGTGGCGAGCGGGGTGGGGCTGGCGCCGAGCCTGCCCTTGGATGCCCCGGGGAAGGGCGCCGGGGGATGGGCTGCCCCTGGCCAGGTCTGAGGGACCGACCCAGCTCGGGGCTGTCGGGGGCAGAGAGAGAACCCCCCTCCGCCCTTTCCCTTCAGCTTCTTAGGGCTGGCCAAATCCTTCCCAAGACAGCTTGTCTGGAGAAAATCAGACCCAGCTGAAGAACATGTGTCCATGGGGGAAACCCGGGAAACTGAGTCCCCCCACACAATAGCAGAGATTCTCATCTTGCATCCTCTCCTGAGCTAATGACAAAGGTGGATGTCCCGGGTGGGCCTGTGGAATGGGAGAGGGGAGGAAGTCTATTGTCATGCAGAGGGACATGGAAAGACTTGTCTGAAGCTTATCCCCTGCACTGGGGTCAGGTCGGGAAGGGACAGCACAGAGGTGAGCAGGAACCAACAGGCCTCTCTGTGGTGGGGCTGGCCCCGGGGCAGGCGTGGGGGTGATGGCTGGAAGTGGGATGGCGCGTGAGTTGGCACCAGCCAGCGGTGGAGGCAGAGACTCAGAGGTCAGGGATCTCTCTCTCTGTCTCTGTCTCTCTCTCTCTCCCTCAGGGAGCTGAGGAGAGTAAGGTGGCGCCCCCTGCCCACCTCGCCTACCTCTCCATGGGCCCTTCTTTCTCTGGCCGCTCCGGGAGCCCTGCGGGCTTGGGTTCAAGCACCCACACACCGCACAGGCCAAGGGCGCATGCGCGACCGCCGGGGCCTAGGGCTGGCCTCGGGGGGGGGGGGGGCTCCTCAGTGAAGGCCCCGCCCTCCCTCCAGGCTCTGACCCAGCTGCAGCTCTTCCATCGCCGCCCTTCTGGACTCGGCTTCAGCTGTCTCCCTCCCCTCCCCCACTCCCACTCAGCTTGCAGGCCGCTTCCCTGCCTTGAAAGCATTGCTCTGGCCCTGAGGGCCACAGACCTACTGGGCTTCAAGCTCAAGGCTCTGCCTGGGCCTGCTGCTTCGGCCAGGGGCTCACTTTTTCCTGGAAAGAGAAGGCATGGCCTCACCCCACGCCTACACTTTGCCACGGCAGTCAGCCCGGATGTAGGAAAGGCTCTGTGGAGTCAGAAGTGCCGAGACAGGCAGATGGCACCAGAGGGTTTGGGGGCCAGGGCGCAACTGGGCTAGCCCCTCCTCCTGGGAGTCGGGGAGGCCCGGCCTTCCTAGTGCCCAGGCCACGGCTCCGGGGAGAAACCCGCCATGGAGGGCACGCGGGAGGCCCTCTGCCTGAGGTGGCAGGTGTCACGCCAGGGCCACTGCAAGCCTGGCTCGGCTTGCCTGCTTTCTCCAAAGGAGGCTGGCCGACCAGCCGAACCTGGCACCTGGGCCAGGCCCCTTCCAAGGGGACGAGTTCCAGAGGATAGAGCCCTGGGGGCGGCTGCCAAGTCTCCTGGGGCGTGTGCTGGGCCCCAGTCAGAGGAGGAAGCAGCCTGGTAAACGGTGTGCCAGGCCTGAGATCTGGAGGCCTCCCACAGCCGGGTCCCTGTCCTGCCCAGGCCCCCCGAGGGAGGACGATGGTCGGGCAGTGGCGAGCGGGTTGGGGCTGGCGCCGAGCCTGCCCTTGGATGCCCCGGGGAAGGGCGCCGGGGGATGGGCTGCCCCTGGCCAGGTCTGAGGGACCGACCCAGCTCGGGGCTGTCGGGGGCAGAGAGAGAACCCCCCTCCGCCCTTTCCCTTCAGCTTCTTAGGGCTGGCCAAATCCTTCCCAAGACAGCTTGTCTGGAGAAAATCAGACCCAGCTGAAGAACATGTGTCCATGGGGGAAACCCGGGAAACTGAGTCCCCCCACACAATAGCAGAGATTCTCATCTTGCATCCTCTCCTGAGCTAATGACAAAGGTGGATGTCCCGGGTGGGCCTGTGGAATGGGAGAGGGGAGGAAGTCTATTGTCATGCAGAGGGACATGGAAAGACTTGTCTGAAGCTTATCCCCTGCACTGGGGTCAGGTCGGGAAGGGATGGCACAGAGGTGAGCAGGAACCAACAGGCCTCTCTGTGGTGGGGCTGGCCCCGGGGCAGGCGTGGGGGTGATGGCTGGAAGTGGGATGGCGCGTGAGTTGGCACCAGCCAGCGGTGGAGGCAGAGACTCAGAGGTCAGGGATCTCTCTCTCTGTCTCTGTCTCTCTCTCTCTCCCTCAGGGAGCTGAGGAGAGTAAGGTGGCGCCCCCTGCCCACCTCGCCTACCTCTCCATGGGCCCTTCTTTCTCTGGCCGCTCCGGGAGCCCTGCGGGCTTGGGTTCAAGCCCCCACACACCGCACAGGCCAAGGGCGCATGCGTGACCGCCGGGGCCTAGGGCTGGCCTGGGGGGGGGGTCCTCAGTGAAGGCCCCGCCCTCCCTCCAGGCTCTGACCCAGCTGTAGCTCTTCCATCGCCGCCCTTCTGGACTCGGCTTCAGCTGTCTCCCTCCCCTCCCCCACTCCCACTCAGCTTGCAGGCCGCTTCCCTGCCTTGAAAGCATTGCTCTGGCCCTGAGGGCCACAGACCTACTGGGCTTCAAGCTCAAGGCTCTGCCTGGGCCTGCTGCTTCGGCCAGGGGCTCACTTTTTCCTGGAAAGAGAAGGCATGGCCTCACCCCACGCCTGCACTTTGCCACGGCAGGCAGCCCGGATGTAGGAAAGGCTCTGTGGAGTCAGAAGTGCCGAGACAGGCAGATGGCACCAGAGGGTTTGGGGGCCAGGGCGCAACTGGGCTAGCCCCTCCTCCCGGGAGTCGGGGAGGCCCGGCCTTCCTAGTCCCCAGGCCACGGCTCCGGGGAGAAACCCGCCATGGAGGGCACGCGGGAGGCCCTCTGCCTGAGGTGGCAGGTGTCACGCCAGGGCCACTGCAAGCCTGGCTCGGCTTGCCTGCTTTCTCCAAAGGAGGCTGGCCGACCAGCCGAACCTGGCACCTGGGCCAGGCCCCTTCCAAGAGGACGAGTTCCAGAGGATAGAGCCCTGGGGGCGGCTGCCAAGTCTCCTGGGGCGTGTGCTGGGCCCCCGTCAGAGGAGGAAGCAGCCTGGTAAACGGTGTGCCAGGCCTGAGATCTGGAGGCCTCCCACAGCCGGGTCCCTGTCCTGCCCAGGCCCCCCGAGGGAGGACGATGGTCGGGCAGTGGTGAGCGGGGTGGGGCTGGCACCGAGCCTGCCCTTGGATGCCCCGGGGAAGGGCGCCGGGGGATGGGCTGCCCCTGGCCAGGTCTGAGGGACCGACCCAGCTCGGGGCTGTCGGGGGCAGAGAGAGAACCCCCCTCCGCCCTTTCCCTTCAGCTTCTTAGGGCTGGCCAAATCCTTCCCAAGACAGCTTGTCTGGAGAAAATCAGACCCAGCTGAAGAACATGTGTCCATGGGGGAAACCCGGGAAACTGAGTCTCCCCACACAATAGCAGAGATTCTCATCTTGCATCCTCTCCTGAGCTAATGACAAAGGTGGATGTCCCGGGTGGGCCTGTGGAATGGGAGAGGGGAGGAAGTCTATTGTCATGCAGAGGGACATGGAAAGACTTGTCTGAAGCTTATCCCCTGCACTGGGGTCAGGTCGGGAAGGGACGGCACAGAGGTGAGCAGGAACCAACCGGCCTCTCTGTGGTGGGGCTGGCCCCGGGGTAGGCATGGGGGTGATGGCTGGAAGTGGGATGGCGCGTGAGTTGGCACCAGCCAGCGGTGGAGGCAGAGACTCAGAGGTCAGGGATCTCTCTCTCTGTCTCTGTCTCTCTCTCTCTCCCTCAGGGAGCTGAGGAGAGTAAGGTGGCGCCCCCTGCCCACCTCGCCTACCTCTCCATGGGCCCTTCTTTCTCTGGCCGCTCCGGGAGCCCTGCGGGCTTGGGTTCAAGCACCCACACACCGCACAGGCCAAGGGCGCATGCGCGACCGCCGGGGCCTAGGGCTGGCCTCGGGGGGGGGGGGGGGGCTCCTCAGTGAAGGCCCCGCCCTCCCTCCAGGCTCTGACCCAGCTGCAGCTCTTCCATCGCCGCCCTTCTGGACTCGGCTTCAGCTGTCTCCCTCCCCTCCCCCACTCCCACTCAGCTTGCAGGCCGCTTCCCTGCCTTGAAAGCATTGCTCTGGCCCTGAGGGCCACAGACCTACTGGGCTTCAAGCTCAAGGCTCTGCCTGGGCCTGCTGCTTCGGCCAGGGGCTCACTTTTTCCTGGAAAGAGAAGGCATGGCCTCACCCCACGCCTGCACTTTGCCACGGCAGGCAGCCCAGATGTAGGAAAGGCTCTGTGGAGTCAGAAGTGCCGAGACAGGCAGATGGCACCAGAGGGTTTGGGGGCCAGGGCGCAACTGGGCTAGCCCCTCCTCCCGGGAGTCGGGGAGGCCCGGCCTTCCTAGTGCCCAGGCCACGGCTCCGGGGAGAAACCCGCCATGGAGGGCACGCGGGAGGCCCTCTGCCTGAGGTGGCAGGTGTCACGCCAGGGCCACTGCAAGCCTGGCTCGGCTTGCCTGCTTTCTCCAAAGGAGGCTGGCCGACCAGCCGAACCTGGCACCTGGGCCAGGCCCCTTCCAAGGGGACGAGTTCCAGAGGATAGAGCCCTGGGGGCGGCTGCCAAGTCTCCTGGGGCGTGTGCTGGGCCCCCGTCAGAGGAGGAAGCAGCCTGGTAAACGGTGTGCCAGGCCTGAGATCTGGAGGCCTCCCACAGCCGGGTCCCTGTCCTGCCCAGGCCCCCCGAGGGAGGACGATGGTCGGGCAGTGGCGAGCGGGGTGGGGCTGGCGCCGAGCCTGCCCTTGGATGCCCCGGGGAAGGGCGCCGGGGGATGGGCTGCCCCTGGCCAGGTCTGAGGGACCGACCCAGCTCGGGGCTGTCGGGGGCAGAGAGAGAACCCCCCTCCGCCCTTTCCCTTCAGCTTCTTAGGGCTGGCCAAATCCTTCCCAAGACAGCTTGTCTGGAGAAAATCAGACCCAGCTGAAGAACATGTGTCCATGGGGGAAACCCGGGAAACTGAGTCTCCCCACACAATAGCAGAGATTCTCATCTTGCATCCTCTCCTGAGCTAATGACAAAGGTGGATGTCCCGGGTGGGTGGACCTGTGGAATGGGAGAGGGGAGGAAGTCTATTGTCATGCAGAGGGACATGGAAAGACTTGTCTGAAGCTTATCCCCTGCACTGGGGTCAGGTCGGGAAGGGACGGCACAGAGGTGAGCAGGAACCAACCGGCCTCTCTGTGGTGGGGCTGGCCCCGGGGCAGGCGTGGGGGTGATGGCTGGAAGTGGGATGGCGCGTGAGTTGGCACCAGCCAGCGGTGGAGGCAGAGACTCAGAGGTCAGGGATCTCTCTCTCTGTCTCTGTCTCTCTCTCTCTCCCTCAGGGAGCTGAGGAGAGTAAGGTGGCGCCCCCTGCCCACCTCGCCTACCTCTCCATGGGCCCTTCTCTCTCTGGCCGCTCCGGGAGCCCTGCGGGCTTGGGTTCAAGCACCCACACACCGCACAGGCCAAGGGCGCATGCGCGACCGCCGGGGCCTAGGGCTGGCCGCGGGGGGGGGGTCCTCAGTGAAGGCCCCGCCCTCCCTCCAGGCTCTGACCCAGCTGCAGCTCTTCCATCGCCGCCCTTCTGGACTCGGCTTCAGCTGTCTCCCTCCCCTCCCCCACTCCCACTCAGCTTGCAGGCCGCTTCCCTGCCTTGAAAGCATTGCTCTGGCCCTGAGGGCCACAGACCTACTGGGCTTCAAGCTCAAGGCTCTGCCTGGGCCTGCTGCTTCGGCCAGGGCCTCACTTTTTCCCGGAAAGAGAAGGCATGGCCTCACCCCACGCCTGCACTTTGCCACGGCAGGCAGCCCAGATGTAGGAAAGGCTCTGTGGAGTCAGAAGTGCCGAGACAGGCAGATGGCACCAGAGGGTTTGGGGGCCAGGGCGCAACTGGGCTAGCCCCTCCTCCTGGGAGTCGGGGAGGCCCGGCCTTCCTAGTGCCCAGGCCACGGCTCCGGGGAGAAACCCGCCATGGAGGGCACGCGGGAGGCCCTCTGCCTGAGGTGGCAGGTGTCACGCCAGGGCCACTGCAAGCCTGGCTCGGCTTGCCTGCTTTCTCCAAAGGAGGCTGGCCGACCAGCCGAACCTGGCACCTGGGCCAGGCCCCTTCCAAGGGGACGAGTTCCAGAGGATAGAGCCCTGGGGGCGGCTGCCAAGTCTCCTGGGGCGTGTGCTGGGCCCCGTCAGAGGAGGAAGCAGCCTGGTAAACGGTGTGCCAGGCCTGAGATCTGGAGGCCTCCCACAGCCGGGTCCCTGTCCTGCCCAGGCCCCCCGAGGGAGGACGATGGTCGGGCAGTGGCGAGCGGGGTGGGGCTGGCGCCGAGCCTGCCCTTGGATGCCCCGGGGAAGGGCGCCGGGGGATGGGCTGCCCCTGGCCAGGTCTGAGGGACCGACCCAGCTCGGGGCTGTCGGGGGCAGAGAGAGAACCCCCCTCCGCCCTTTCCCTTCAGGTTCTTAGGGCTGGCCAAATCCTTCCCAAGACAGCTTGTCTGGAGAAAATCAGACCCAGCTGAAGAACATGTGTCCATGGGGGAAACCCGGGAAACTGAGTCTCCCCACACAATAGCAGAGATTCTCATCTTGCATCCTCTCCTGAGCTAATGACAAAGGTGGATGTCCCGGGTGGGCCTGTGGAATGGGAGAGGGGAGGAAGTCTATTGTCATGCAGAGGGACATGGAAAGTCTTGTCTGAAGCTTATCCCCTGCACTGGGGTCAGGTCGGGAAGGGACGGCACAGAGGTGAGCAGGAACCAACCGGCCTCTCTGTGGTGGGGCTGTCCCCGGGGCAGGCGTGGGGGTGATGGCTGGAAGTGGGATGGCGCGTGAGTTGACACCAGCCAGCGGTGGAGGCAGAGACTCAGAGGTCAGGGATCTCTCTCTCTGTCTCTGTCTCTCTCTCTCTCCCTCAGGGAGCTGAGGAGAGTAAGGTGGCGCCCCCTGCCCACCTCGCCTACCTCTCCATGGGCCCTTCTTTCTCTGGCCGCTCCGGGAGCCCTGCGGGCTTGGGTTCAAGCCCCCACACACCGCACAGGCCAAGGGCGCATGCGCGACCGCCAGGGCCTAGGGCTGGCCTCGGGGGGGGGGGTCCTCAGTGAAGGCCCCGCCCTCCCTCCAGGCTCTGACCCAGCTGCAGCTCTTCCATCGCCGCCCTTCTGGACTCGGCTTCAGCTGTCTCCCTCCCCTCCCCCACTCCCACTCAGCTTGCAGGCCGCTTCCCTGCCTTGAAAGCATTGCTCTGGCCCTGAGGGCCACAGACCTACTGGGCTTCAAGCTCAAGGCTCTGCCTGGGCCTGCTGCTTCGGCCAGGGGCTCACTTTTTCCTGGAAAGAGAAGGCATGGCCTCACCCCACGCCTGCACTTTGCCACGGCAGGCAGCCCAGATGTAGGAAAGGCTCTGTGGAGTCAGAAGTGCCGAGACAGGCAGATGGCACAGGAGGGTTTGGGGGCCAGGGCGCAACTGGGCTAGCCCCTCCTCCCGGGAGTCGGGGAGGCCCGGCCTTCCTAGTGCCCAGGCCACGGCTCCGGGGAGAAACCCGCCATGGAGGGCACGCGGGAGGCCCTCTGCCTGAGGTGGCAGGTGTCACGCCAGGGCCACTGCAAGCCTGGCTCGGCTTGCCTGCTTTCTCCAAAGGAGGCTGGCCGACCAGCCGAACCTGGCACCTGGGCCAGGCCCCTTCCAAGGGGACGAGTTGCAGAGGATAGAGCCCTGGGGGCGGCTGCCAAGACTCCTGGGGCGTGTGCTGGGCCCCCGTCAGAGGAGGAAGCAGCCTGGTAAACGGTGTGCCAGGCCTGAGATCTGGAGGCCTCCCACAGCCGGGTCCCTGTCCAGCCCAGGCCCCCCGAGGGAGGACGATGATTGGGCAGTGGCGAGCGGGGTGGGGCTGGCGCCGAGCCTGCCCTTGGATGCCCCGGGGAAGGGCGCCGGGGGATGGGCTGCCCCTGGCCAGGTCTGAGGGACCGACCCAGCTCGGGGCTGTCGGGGGCAGAGAGAGAACCCCCCTCCGCCCTTTCCCTCCAGCTTCTTAGGGCTGGCCAAATCCTTCCCAAGACAGCTTGTCTGGAGAAAATCAGACCCAGCTGAAGAACATGTGTCCATGGGGGAAACCCGGGAAACTGAGTCTCCCCACACAATAGCAGAGATTCTCATCTTGCATCCTCTCCTGAGCTAATGACAAAGGTGGATGTCCCGGGTGGGTGGACCTGTGGAATGGGAGAGGGGAGGAAGTCTATT
The DNA here is from genome assembly GCF_020826845.1 of Diceros bicornis minor. Lineage (NCBI taxonomy): Eukaryota > Metazoa > Chordata > Mammalia > Perissodactyla > Rhinocerotidae > Diceros > Diceros bicornis. Next base: position 116,927 of record NW_026691358.1, on the reverse strand, counting down.
GTCATGCAGAGGGACATGGAAAGACTTGTCTGAAGCTTATCCCCTGCACTGGGGTCAGGTCGGGAAGGGACGGCACAGAGGTGAGCAGGAACCAACCGGCCTCTCTGTGGTGGGGCTGGCCCCGGGGCAGGCGTGGGGGTGATGGCTGGAAGTGGGATGGCGCGTGAGTTGGCACCAGCCAGCGGTGGAGGCAGAGACTCAGAGGTCAGGGATCTCTCTCTCTGTCTCTGTCTCTCTCTCTCTCCCTCAGCGAGCTGAGGAGAGTAAGGTGGCGCCCCCTGCCCACCTCGCCTACCTCTCCATGGGCCCTTCTTTCTCTGGCCGCTCCGGGAGCCCTGCGGGCTTGGGTTCAAGCACCCACACACCGCACAGGCCAAGGGCGCATGCGCGACCGCCGGGGCCTAGGGCTGGCCTCGGGGGGGGGGGGCTCCTCAGTGAAGGCCCCGCCCTCCCTCCAGGCTCTGACCCAGCTGCAGCTCTTCCATCGCCGCCCTTCTGGACTCGGCTTCAGCTGTCTCCCTCCCCTCCCCCACTCCCACTCAGCTTGCAGGCCGCTTCCCTGCCTTGAAAGCATTGCTCTGGCCCTGAGGGCCACAGACCTACTGGGCTTCAAGCTCAAGGCTCTGCCTGGGCCTGCTGCTTCGGCCAGGGGCTCACTTTTTCCTGGAAAGAGAAGGCATGGCCTCACCCCACGCCTACACTTTGCCACGGCAGTCAGCCCGGATGTAGGAAAGGCTCTGTGGAGTCAGAAGTGCCGAGACAGGCAGATGGCACCAGAGGGTTTGGGGGCCAGGGCGCAACTGGGCTAGCCCCTCCTCCCGGGAGTCGGGGAGGCCCGGCCTTCCTAGTGCCCAGGCCACGGCTCCGGGGAGAAACCCGCCATGGAGGGCACGCGGGAGGCCCTCTGCCTGAGGTGGCAGGTGTCACGCCAGGGCCACTGCAAGCCTGGCTCGGCTTGCCTGCTTTCTCCAAAGGAGGCTGGCCGACCAGCCGAACCTGGCACCTGGGCCAGGCCCCTTCCAAGGGGACGAGTTCCAGAGGATAGAGCCCTGGGGGCGGCTGCCAAGTCTCCTGGGGCGTGTGCTGGGCCCCCGTCAGAGGAGGAAGCAGCCTGGTAAACGGTGTGCCAGGCCTGAGATCTGGAGGCCTCCCACAGCCGGGTCCCTGTCCTGCCCAGGCCCCCCGAGGGAGGACGATGGTCGGGCAGTGGCGAGCGGGGTGGGGCTGGCGCCGAGCCTGCCCTTGGATGCCCCGGGGAAGGGCGCCGGGGGATGGGCTGCCCCTGGCCAGGTCTGAGGGACCGACCCAGCTCGGGGCTGTCGGGGGCAGAGAGAGAACCCCCCTCCGCCCTTTCCCTTCAGGTTCTTAGGGCTGGCCAAATCCTTCCCAAGACAGCTTGTCTGGAGAAAATCAGACCCAGCTGAAGAACATGTGTCCATGGGGGAAACCCGGGAAACTGAGTCTCCCCACACAATAGCAGAGATTCTCATCTTGCATCCTCTCCTGAGCTAATGACAAAGGTGGATGTCCCGGGTGGGTGGACCTGTGGAATGGGAGAGGGGAGGAAGTCTATTGTCATGCAGAGGGACATGGAAAGACTTGTCTGAAGCTTATCCCCTGCACTGGGGTCAGGTCGGGAAGGGACGGCACAGAGGTGAGCAGGAACCAACCGGCCTCTCTGTGGTGGGGCTGGCCCCGGGGCAGGCGTGGGGGTGATGGCTGGAAGTGGGATGGCGCGTGAGTTGGCACCAGCCAGCGGTGGAGGCAGAGACTCAGAGGTCAGGGATCTCTCTCTCTGTCTCTGTCTCTCTCTCTCTCCCTCAGGGAGCTGAGGAGAGTAAGGTGGCGCCCCCTGCCCACCTCGCCTACCTCTCCATGGGCCCTTCTTTCTCTGGCCGCTCCGGGAGCCCTGCGGGCTTGGGTTCAAGCACCCACACACCGCACAGGCCAAGGGCGCATGCGCGACCGCCGGGGCCTAGGGCTGGCCTCGGGGTTGGGGGGGCTCCTCAGTGAAGGCCCCGCCCTCCCTCCAGGCTCTGACCCAGCTGCAGCTCTTCCATCGCCGCCCTTCTGGACTCGGCTTCAGCTGTCTCCCTCCCCTCCCCCACTCCCACTCAGCTTGCAGGCCGCTTCCCTGCCTTGAAAGCATTGCTCTGGCCCTGAGGGCCACAGACCTACTGGGCTTCAAGCTCAAGGCTCTGCCTGGGCCTGCTGCTTCGGTCAGGGGCTCACTTTTTCCTGGAAAGAGAAGGCATGGCCTCACCCCACGCCTGCACTTTGCCACGGCAGGCAGCCCAGATGTAGGAAAGGCTCTGTGGAGTCAGAAGTGCCGAGACAGGCAGATGGCACCAGAGGGTTTGGGGGCCAGGGCGCAACTGGGCTAGCCCCTCCTCCCGGGAGTCGGGGAGGCCCGGCCTTCCTAGTGCCCAGGCCACGGCTCCGGGGAGAAACCCGCCATGGAGGGCACGCGGGAGGCCCTCTGCCTGAGGTGGCAGGTGTCACGCCAGGGCCACTGCAAGCCTGGCTCGGCTTGCCTGCTTTCTCCAAAGGAGGCTGGCCGACCAGCCGAACCTGGCACCTGGGCCAGGCCCCTTCCAAGGGGACGAGTTCCAGAGGATAGAGCCCTGGGGGCGGCTGCCAAGTCTCCTGGGGCGTGTGCTGGGCCCCCGTCAGAGGAGGAAGCAGCCTGGTAAACGGTGTGCCAGGCCTGAGATCTGGAGGCCTCCCACAGCCGGGTCCCTGTCCTGCCCAGGCCCCCCGAGGGAGGACGATGGTCGGGCAGTGGCGAGCGGGGTGGGGCTGGCGCCGAGCCTGCCCTTGGATGCCCCGGGGAAGGGCGCCGGGGGATGGGCTGCCCCTGGCCAGGTCTGAGGGACCGACCCAGCTCGGGGCTGTCGGGGGCAGAGAGAGAACCCCCCTCCGCCCTTTCCCTTCAGGTTCTTAGGGCTGGCCAAATCCTTCCCAAGACAGCTTGTCTGGAGAAAATCAGACCCAGCTGAAGAACATGTGTCCATGGGGGAAACCCGGGAAACTGAGTCTCCCCACACAATAGCAGAGATTCTCATCTTGCATCCTCTCCTGAGCTAATGACAAAGGTGGATGTCCCGGGTGGGTGGACCTGTGGAATGGGAGAGGGGAGGAAGTCTATTGTCATGCAGAGGGACATGGAAAGACTTGTCTGAAGCTTATCCCCTGCACTGGGGTCAGGTCGGGAAGGGACGGCACAGAGGTGAGCAGGAACCAACCGGCCTCTCTGTGGTGGGGCTGGCCCCGGGGCAGGCGTGGGGGTGATGGCTGGAAGTGGGATGGCGCGTGAGTTGGCACCAGCCAGCGGTGGAGGCAGAGACTCAGAGGTCAGGGATCTCTCTCTCTGTCTCTGTCTCTCTCTCTCTCCCTCAGGGAGCTGAGGAGAGTAAGGTGGCGCCCCCTGCCCACCTCGCCTACCTCTCCATGGGCCCTTCTTTCTCTGGCCGCTCCGGGAGCCCTGCGGGCTTGGGTTCAAGCACCCACACACCGCACAGGCCAAGGGCGCATGCGCGACCGCCGGGGCCTAGGGCTGGCCTCGGGGTTGGGGGGGCTCCTCAGTGAAGGCCCCGCCCTCCCTCCAGGCTCTGACCCAGCTGCAGCTCTTCCATCGCCGCCCTTCTGGACTCGGCTTCAGCTGTCTCCCTCCCCTCCCCCACTCCCACTCAGCTTGCAGGCCGCTTCCCTGCCTTGAAAGCATTGCTCTGGCCCTGAGGGCCACAGACCTACTGGGCTTCAAGCTCAAGGCTCTGCCTGGGCCTGCTGCTTCGGCCAGGGGCTCACTTTTTCCTGGAAAGAGAAGGCATGGCCTCACCCCACGCCTGCACTTTGCCACGGCAGGCAGCCCAGATGTAGGAAAGGCTCTGTGGAGTCAGAAGTGCCGAGACAGGCAGATGGCACCAGAGGGTTTGGGGGCCAGGGCGCAACTGGGCTAGCCCCTCCTCCCGGGAGTCGGGGAGGCCCGGCCTTCCTAGTGCCCAGGCCACGGCTCCGGGGAGAAACCCGCCATGGAGGGCACGCGGGAGGCCCTCTGCCTGAGGTGGCAGGTGTCACGCCAGGGCCACTGCAAGCCTGGCTCGGCTTGCCTGCTTTCTCCAAAGGAGGCTGGCCGACCAGCCGAACCTGGCACCTGGGCCAGGCCCCTTCCAAGGGGACGAGTTCCAGAGGATAGAGCCCTGGGGGCGGCTGCCAAGTCTCCTGGGGCGTGTGTTGGGCCCCCGTCAGAGGAGGAAGCAGCCTGGTAAACGGTGTGCCAGGCCTGAGATCTGGAGGCCTCCCACAGCCGGGTCCCTGTCCTGCCCTGGCCCCCCGAGGGAGGACGATGGTCGGGCAGTGGCGAGCGGGGTGGGGCTGGCGCCGAGCCTGCCCTTGGATGCCCCGGGGAAGGGCGCCGGGGGATGGGCTGCCCCTGGCCGGGTCTGAGGGACCGACCCAGCTCGGGGCTGTCGGGGGCAGAGAGAGAACCCCCCTCCGCCCTTTCCCTTCAGCTTCTTAGGGCTGGCCAAATCCTTCCCAAGACAGCTTGTCTGGAGAAAATCAGACCCAGCTGAAGAACATGTGTCCATGGGGGAAACCCGGGAAACTGAGTCTCCCCACACAATAGCAGAGATTCTCATCTTGCATCCTCTCCTGAGCTAATGACAAAGGTGGATGTCCCGGGTGGGTGGACCTGTGGAATGGGAGAGGGGAGGAAGTCTATTGTCATGCAGAGGGACATGGAAAGACTTGTCTGAAGCTTATCCCCTGCACTGGGGTCAGGTCGGGAAGGGACGGCACAGAGGTGAGCAGGAACCAACTGGCCTCTCTGTGGTGGGGCTGGCCCCGGGGCAGGCGTGGGGGTGATGGCTGTAAGTGGGATGGCGCGTGAGTTGGCACCAGCCAGCGGTGGAGGCAGAGACTCAGAGGTCAGGGATCTCTCTCTCTGTCTCTGTCTCTCTCTCTCTCCCTCAGGGAGCTGAGGAGAGTAAGGTGGCGCCCCCTGCCCACCTCGCCTACCTCTCCATGGGCCCTTCTTTCTCTGGCCGCTCCGGGAGCCCTGCGGGCTTGGGTTCAAGCACCCACACACCGCACAGGCCAAGGGCGCATGCGCGACCGCCGGGGACTAGGGCTGGCCTCGGGGGGGGGGGGCTCCTCAGTGAAGGCCCCGCCCTCCCTCCAGGCTCTGACCCAGCTGCAGCTCTTCCATCGCCGCCCTTCTGGACTCGGCTTCAGCTGTCTCCCTCCCCTCCCCCACTCCCACTCAGCTTGCAGGCCGCTTCCCTGCCTTGAAAGCATTGCTCTGGCCCTGAGGGCCACAGACCTACTGGGCTTCAAGCTCAAGGCTCTGCCTGGGCCTGCTGCTTCGGCCAGGGGCTCACTTTTTCCTGGAAAGAGAAGGCATGGCCTCACCCCACGCCTGCACTTTGCCACGGCAGGCAGCCCAGATGTAGGAAAGGCTCTGTGGAGTCAGAAGTGCCGAGACAGGCAGATGGCACCAGAGGGTTTGGGGGCCAGGGCGCAACTGGGCTAGCCCCTCCTCCCGGGAGTCGGGGAGGCCCGGCCTTCCTAGTGCCCAGGCCACGGCTCCGGGGAGAAACCCGCCATGGAGGGCACGCGGGAGGCCCTCTGCCTGAGGTGGCAGGTGTCACGCCAGGGCCACTGCAAGCCTGGCTCGGCTTGCCTGCTTTCTCCAAAGGAGGCTGGCCGACCAGCCGAACCTGGCACCTGGGCCAGGCCCCTTCCAAGGGGACGAGTTCCAGAGGATAGAGCCCTGGGGGCGGCTGCCAAGTCTCCTGGGGCGTGTGCTGGGCCCCCGTCAGAGGAGGAAGCAGCCTGGTAAACGGTGTGCCAGGCCTGAGATCTGGAGGCCTCCCACAGCCGGGTCCCTGTCCTGCCCAGGCCCCCCGAGGGAGGACGATGGTCGGGCAGTGGCGAGCGGGGTGGGGCTGGCGCCGAGCCTGCCCTTGGATGCCCCGGGGAAGGGCGCCAGGGGATGGGCTGCCCCTGGCCAGTTCTGAGGGACCGACCCAGCTCGGGGCTGTCGGGGGCAGAGAGAGAACCCCCCTCCGCCCTTTCCCTTCAGCTTCTTAGGGCTGGCCAAATCCTTCCCAAGACAGCTTGTCTGGAGAAAATCAGACCCAGCTGAAGAACATGTGTCCATGGGGGAAACCCGGGAAACTGAGTCTCCCCACACAATAGCAGAGATTCTCATCTTGCATCCTCTCCTGAGCTAATGACCAAGGTGGATGTCCCGGGTGGGCCTGTGGAATGGGAGAGGGGAGGAAGTCTATTGTCATGCAGAGGGACATGGAAAGACTTGTCTGAAGCTTATCCCCTGCACTGGGGTCAGGTCGGGAAGGGACGGCACAGAGGTGAGCAGGAACCAACTGGCCTCTCTGTGGTGGGGCTGGCCCCGGGGCAGGCGTGGGGTGATGGCTGTAAGTGGGATGGCGCGTGAGTTGGCACCAGCCAGCGGTGGAGGCAGAGACTCAGAGGTCAGGGATCTCTCTCTCTGTCTCTGTCTCTCTCTCTCTCCCTCAGGGAGCTGAGGAGAGTAAGGTGGCGCCCCCTGCCCACCTCGCCTACCTCTCCATGGGCCCTTCTTTCTCTGGCCGCTCCGGGAGCCCTGCGGGCTTGGGTTCAAGCACCCACACACCGCACAGGCCAAGGGCGCATGCGCGACCGCCGGGGCCTAGGGCTGGCCTCGGGGGGGGGGGGGGGGGGGGGGGCTCCTCAGTGAAGGCCCCGCCCTCCCTCCAGGCTCTGACCCAGCTGCAGCTCTTCCATCGCCGCCCTTCTGGACTCGGCTTCAGCTGTCTCCCTCCCCTCCCCCACTCCCACTCAGCTTGCAGGCCGCTTCCCTGCCTTGAAAGCATTGCTCTGGCCCTGAGGGCCACAGACCTACTGGGCTTCAAGCTCAAGGCTCTGCCTGGGCCTGCTGCTTCGGCCAGGGGCTCACTTTTTCCTGGAAAGAGAAGGCATGGCCTCACCCCACGCCTGCACTTTGCCACGGCAGGCAGCCCAGATGTAGGAAAGGCTCTGTGGAGTCAGAAGTGCCGAGACAGGCAGATGGCACCAGAGGGTTTGGGGGCCAGGGCGCAACTGGGCTAGCCCCTCCTCCCGGGAGTCGGGGAGGCCCGGCCTTCCTAGTGCCCAGGCCACGGCTCCGGGGAGAAACCCGCCATGGAGGGCACGCGGGAGGCCCTCTGCCTGAGGTGGCAGGTGTCACGCCAGGGCCACTGCAAGCCTGGCTCGGCTTGCCTGCTTTCTCCAAAGGAGGCTGGCCGACCAGCCGAACCTGGCACCTGGGCCAGGCCCCTTCCAAGGGGACGAGTTCCAGAGGATAGAGCCCTGGGGGCGGCTGCCAAGTCTCCTGGGGCGTGTGCTGGGCCCCCGTCAGAGGAGGAAGCAGCCTGGTAAACGGTGTGCCAGGCCTGAGATCTGGAGGCCTCCCACAGCCGGGTCCCTGTCCTGCCCAGGCCCCCCGAGGGAGGACGATGGTCGGGCAGTGGCGAGCGGGGTGGGGCTGGCGCCGAGCCTGCCCTTGGATGCCCCGGGGAAGGGCGCCAGGGGATGGGCTGCCCCTGGCCAGGTCTGAGGGACCGACCCAGCTCGGGGCTGTCGGGGGCAGAGAGAGAACCCCCCTCCGCCCTTTCCCTTCAGCTTCTTAGGGCTGGCCAAATCCTTCCCAAGACAGCTTGTCTGGAGAAAATCAGACCCAGCTGAAGAACATGTGTCCATGGGGGAAACCCGGGAAACTGAGTCTCCCCACACAATAGCAGAGATTCTCATCTTGCATCCTCTCCTGAGCTAATGACCAAGGTGGATGTCCCGGGTGGGCCTGTGGAATGGGAGAGGGGAGGAAGTCTATTGTCATGCAGAGGGACATGGAAAGACTTGTCTGAAGCTTATCCCCTGCACTGGGGTCAGGTCGGGAAGGGACGGCACAGAGGTGAGCAGGAACCAACTGGCCTCTCTGTGGTGGGGCTGGCCCCGGGGCAGGCGTGGGGGTGATGGCTGGAAGTGGGATGGCGCGTGAGTTGGCACCAGCCAGCGGTGGAGGCAGAGACTCAGAGGTCAGGGATCTCTCTCTCTGTCTCTGTCTCTCTCTCTCTCCCTCAGGGAGCTGAGGAGAGTAAGGTGGCGCCCCCTGCCCACCTCGCCTACCTCTCCATGGGCCCTTCTTTCTCTGGCCGCTCCGGGAGCCCTGCGGGCTTGGGTTCAAGCACCCACACACCGCACAGGCCAAGGGCGCATGCGCGACCGCCGGGGCCTAGGGCTGGCCTCGGGGGGGGGGGGGGGCTCCTCAGTGAAGGCCCCGCCCTCCCTCCAGGCTCTGACCCAGCTGCAGCTCTTCCATCGCCGCCCTTCTGGACTCGGCTTCAGCTGTCTCCCTCCCCTCCCCCACTCCCACTCAGCTTGCAGGCCGCTTCCCTGCCTTGAAAGCATTGCTCTGGCCCTGAGGGCCACAGACCTACTGGGCTTCAAGCTCAAGGCTCTGCCTGGGCCTGCTGCTTCGGCCAGGGGCTCACTTTTTCCTGGAAAGAGAAGGCATGGCCTCACCCCACGCCTGCACTTTGCCACGGCAGGCAGCCCAGATGTAGGAAAGGCTCTGTGGAGTCAGAAGTGCCGAGACAGGCAGATGGCACCAGAGGGTTTGGGGGCCAGGGCGCAACTGGGCTAGCCCCTCCTCCCGGGAGTCGGGGAGGCCCGGCCTTCCTAGTGCCCAGGCCACGGCTCCGGGGAGAAACCCGCCATGGAGGGCACGCGGGAGGCCCTCTGCCTGAGGTGGCAGGTGTCACGCCAGGGCCACTGCAAGCCTGGCTCGGCTTGCCTGCTTTCTCCAAAGGAGGCTGGCCGACCAGCCGAACCTGGCACCTGGGCCAGGCCCCTTCCAAGGGGACGAGTTCCAGAGGATAGAGCCCTGGGGGCGGCTGCCAAGTCTCCTGGGGCGTGTGCTGGGCCCCCGTCAGAGGAGGAAGCAGCCTGGTAAACGGTGTGCCAGGCCTGAGATCTGGAGGCCTCCCACAGCCGGGTCCCTGTCCTGCCCAGGCCCCCCGAGGGAGGACGATGGTCGGGCAGTGGCGAGCGGGGTGGGGCTGGCGCCGAGCCTGCCCTTGGATGCCCTGGGGAAGGGCGCCGGGGGATGGGCTGCCCCTGGCCAGGTCTGAGGGACCGACCCAGCTCGGGGCTGTCGGGGGCAGAGAGAGAACCCCCCTCCGCCCTTTCCCTTCAGGTTCTTAGGGCTGGCCAAATCCTTCCCAAGACAGCTTGTCTGGAGAAAATCAGACCCAGCTGAAGAACATGTGTCCATGGGGGAAACCCGGGAAACTGAGTCTCCCCACACAATAGCAGAGATTCTCATCTTGCATCCTCTCCTGAGCTAATGACAAAGGTGGATGTCCCGGGTGGGCCTGTGGAATGGGAGAGGGGAGGAAGTCTATTGTCATGCAGAGGGACATGGAAAGACTTGTCTGAAGCTTATCCCCTGCACTGGGGTCAGGTCGGGAAGGGACGGCACAGAGGTGAGCAGGAACCAAACGGCCTCTCTGTGGTGGGGCTGGCCCCGGGGCAGGCGTGGGGGTGATGGCTGGAAGTGGGATGGCGCGTGAGTTGGCACCAGCCAGCGGTGGAGGCAGAGACTCAGAGGTCAGGGATCTCTCTCTCTGTCTCTGTCTCTCTCTCTCTCCCTCAGGGAGCTGAGGAGAGTAAGGTGGCGCCCCCTGCCCACCTCGCCTACCTCTCCATGGGCCCTTCTTTCTCTGGCCGCTCCGGGAGCCCTGCGGGCTTGGGTTCAAGCACCCACACACCGCACAGGCCAAGGGCGCATGCGCGACCGCCGGGGCCTAGGGCTGGCCTCGGGGTGGGGGGGGCTCCTCAGTGAAGGCCCCGCCCTCCCTCCAGGCTCTGACCCAGCTGCAGCTCTTCCATCGCCGCCCTTCTGGACTCGGCTTCAGCTGTCTCCCTCCCCTCCCCCACTCCCACTCAGCTTGCAGGCCGCTTCCCTGCCTTGAAAGCATTGCTCTGGCCCTGAGGGCCACAGACCTACTGGGCTTCAAGCTCAAGGCTCTGCCTGGGCCTGCTGCTTCGGCCAGGGGCTCACTTTTTCCTGGAAAGAGAAGGCATGGCCTCACCCCACGCCTGCACTTTGCCACGGCAGGCAGCCCAGATGTAGGAAAGGCTCTGTGGAGTCAGAAGTGCCGAGACAGGCAGATGGCACCAGAGGGTTTGGGGGCCAGGGCGCAACTGGGCTAGCCCCTCCTCCCGGGAGTCGGGGAGGCCCGGCCTTCCTAGTGCCCAGGCCACGGCTCCGGGGAGAAACCCGCCATGGAGGGCACGCGGGAGGCCCTCTGCCTGAGGTGGCAGGTGTCACGCCAGGGCCACTGCAAGCCTGGCTCGGCTTGCCTGCTTTCTCCAAAGGAGGCTGGCCGACCAGCCGAACCTGGCACCTGGGCCAGGCCCCTTCCAAGGGGACGAGTTCCAGAGGATAGAGCCCTGGGGGCGGCTGCCAAGTCTCCTGGGGCGTGTGCTGGGCCCCCGTCAGAGGAGGAAGCAGCCTGGTAAACGGTGTGCCAGGCCTGAGATCTGGAGGCCTCCCACAGCCGGGTCCCTGTCCTGCCCAGGCCCCCCGAGGGAGGACGATGGTCGGGCAGTGGCGAGCGGGGTGGGGCTGGCGCCGAGCCTGCCCTTGGATGCCCCGGGGAAGGGCGCCGGGGGATGGGCTGCCCCTGGCCAGGTCTGAGGGACCGACCCAGCTCGGGGCTGTCGGGGGCAGAGAGAGAACCCCCCTCCGCCCTTTCCCTTCAGGTTCTTAGGGCTGGCCAAATCCTTCCCAAGACAGCTTGTCTGGAGAAAATCAGACCCAGCTGAAGAACATGTGTCCATGGGGGAAACCCGGGAAACTGAGTCTCCCCACACAATAGCAGAGATTCTCATCTTGCATCCTCTCCTGAGCTAATGACAAATGTGGATGTCCCGGGTGGGTGGACCTGTGGAATGGGAGAGGGGAGGAAGTCTATTGTCATGCAGAGGGACATGGAAAGACTTGTCTGAAGCTTATCCCCTGCACTGGGGTCAGGTCGGGAAGGGACGGCACAGAGGTGAGCAGGAACCAACCGGCCTCTCTGTGGTGGGGCTGGCCCCGGGGCAGGCGTGGGGGTGATGGCTGGAAGTGGGATGGCGCGTGAGTTGGCACCAGCCAGCGGTGGAGGCAGAGACTCAGAGGTCAGGGATCTCTCTCTCTGTCTCTGTCTCTCTCTCTCTCCCTCAGGGAGCTGAGGAGAGTAAGGTGGCGCCCCCTGCCCACCTCGCCTACCTCTCCATGGGCCCTTCTTTCTCTGGCCGCTCCGGGAGCCCTGCGGGCTTGGGTTCAAGCACCCACACACCGCACAGGCCAAGGGCGCATGCGCGACCGCCGGGGCCTAGGGCTGGCCTCGGGGGGGGGGGGCTCCTCAGTGAAGGCCCCGCCCTCCCTCCAGGCTCTGACCCAGCTGCAGCTCTTCCATCGCCGCCCTTCTGGACTCGGCTTCAGCTGTCTCCCTCCCCTCCCCCACTCCCACTCAGCTTGCAGGCCGCTTCCCTGCCTTGAAAGCATTGCTCTGGCCCTGAGGGCCACAGACCTACTGGGCTTCAAGCTCAAGGCTCTGCCTGGGCCTGCTGCTTCGGCCAGGGGCTCACTTTTTCCTGGAAAGAGAAGGCATGGCCTCACCCCACGCCTGCACTTTGCCACGGCAGGCAGCCCAGATGTAGGAAAGGCTCTGTGGAGTCAGAAGTGCCGAGACAGGCAGATGGCACCAGAGGGTTTGGGGGCCAGGGCGCAACTGGGCTAGCCCCTCCTCCCGGGAGTCGGGGAGGCCCGGCCTTCCTAGTGCCCAGGCCACGGCTCCGGGGAGAAACCCGCCATGGAGGGCACGCGGGAGGCCCTCTGCCTGAGGTGGCAGGTGTCACGCCAGGGCCACTGCAAGCCTGGCTCGGCTTGCCTGCTTTCTCCAAAGGAGGCTGGCCGACCAGCCGAACCTGGCACCTGGGCCAGGCCCCTTCCAAGGGGACGAGTTCCAGAGGATAGAGCCCTGGGGGCGGCTGCCAAGTCTCCTGGGGCGTGTGCTGGGCCCCCGTCAGAGGAGGAAGCAGCCTGGTAAACGGTGTGCCAGGCCTGAGATCTGGAGGCCTCCCACAGCCGGGTCCCTGTCCTGCCCAGGCCCCCCGAGGGAGGACGATGGTCGGGCAGTGGCGAGCGGGGTGGGGCTGGCGCCGAGCCTGCCCTTGGATGCCCCGGGGAAGGGCGCCGGGGGTGGGCTGCCCCTGGCCAGGTCTGAGGGACCGACCCAGCTCGGGGCTGTCGGGGGCAGAGAGAGAACCCCCCTCCGCCCTTTCCCTTCAGCTTCTTAGGGCTGGCCAAATCCTTCCCAAGACAGCTTGTCTGGAGAAAATCAGACCCAGCTGAAGAACATGTGTCCATGGGGGAAACCCGGGAAACTGAGTCTCCCCACACAATAGCAGAGATTCTCATCTTGCATCCTCTCCTGAGCTAATGACAAAGGTGGATGTCCCGGGTGGGTGGACCTGTGGAATGGGAGAGGGGAGGAAGTCTATTGTCATGCAGAGGGACATGGAAAGACTTGTCTGAAGCTTATCCCCTGCACTGGGGTCAGGTCGGGAAGGGACGGCACAGAGGTGACCAGGAACCAACCGGCCTCTCTGTGGTGGGGCTGGCCCCGGGGCAGGCGTGGGGGTGATGGCTGGAAGTGGGATGGCGCGTGAGTTGGCACCAGCCAGCGGTGGAGGCAGAGACTCAGAGGTCAGGGATCTCTCTCTCTGTCTCTGTCTCTCTCTCTCTCCCTCAGGGAGCTGAGGAGAGTAAGGTGGCGCCCCCTGCCCACCTCGCCTACCTCTCCATGGGCCCTTCTTTCTCTGGCCGCTCCGGGAGCCCTGCGGGCTTGGGTTCAAGCACCCACACACCGCACAGGCCAAGGGCGCATGCGCGACCGCCGGGGCCTAGGGCTGGCCTCGGGCGGGGGGGGGCTCCTCAGTGAAGGCCCCGCCCTCCCTCCAGGCTCTGACCCAGCTGCAGCTCTTCCATCGCCGCCCTTCTGGACTCGGCTTCAGCTGTCTCCCTCCCCTCCCCCACTCCCACTCAGCTTGCAGGCCGCTTCCCTGCCTTGAAAGCATTGCTCTGGCCCTGAGGGCCACAGACCTACTGGGCTTCAAGCTCAAGGCTCTGCCTGGGCCTGCTGCTTCGGCCAGGGGCTCACTTTTTCCTGGAAAGAGAAGGCATGGCCTCACCCCACGCCTGCACTTTGCCACGGCAGGCAGCCCAGATGTAGGAAAGGCTCTGTGGAGTCAGAAGTGCCAAGGCAGGCAGATGGCACCAGAGGGTTTGGGGGCCAGGGCGCAACTGGGCTAGCCCCTCCTCCCGGGAGTCGGGGAGGCCCGGCCTTCCTAGTGCCCAGGCCACGGCTCCGGGGAGAAACCCGCCATGGAGGGCACGCGGGAGGCCCTCTGCCTGAGGTGGCAGGTGTCACGCCAGGGCCACTGCAAGCCTGGCTCGGCTTGCCTGCTTTCTCCAAAGGAGGCTGGCCGACCAGCCGAACCTGGCACCTGGGCCAGGCCCCTTCCAAGGGGACGAGTTCCAGAGGATAGAGCCCTGGGGGCGGCTGCCAAGTCTCCTGGGGCGTGTGCTGGGCCCCCGTCAGAGGAGGAAGCAGCCTGGTAAACGGTGTGCCAGGCCTGAGATCTGGAGGCCTCCCACAGCCGGGTCCCTGTCCTGCCCAGGCCCCCCGAGGGAGGACGATGGTCGGGCAGTGGCGAGCGGGGTGGGGCTGGCGCCGAGCCTGCCCTTGGATGCCCCGGGGAAGGGCGCCGGGGGTGGGCTGCCCCTGGCCAGGTCTGAGGGACCGACCCAGCTCGGGGCTGTCGGGGGCAGAGAGAGAACCCCCCTCCGCCCTTTCCCTTCAGCTTCTTAGGGCTGGCCAAATCCTTCCCAAGACAGCTTGTCTGGAGAAAATCAGACCCAGCTGAAGAACATGTGTCCATGGGGGAAACCCGGGAAACTGAGTCTCCCCACACAATAGCAGAGATTCTCATCTTGCATCCTCTCCTGAGCTAATGACAAAGGTGGATGTCCCGGGTGGGTGGACCTGTGGAATGGGAGAGGGGAGGAAGTCTATTGTCATGCAGAGGGACATGGAAAGACTTGTCTGAAGCTTATCCCCTGCACTGGGGTCAGGTCGGGAAGGGACGGCACAGAGGTGAGCAGGAACCAACCGGCCTCTCTGTGGTGGGGCTGGCCCCGGGGCAGGCGTGGGGGTGATGGCTGGAAGTGGGATGGCGCGTGAGTTGGCACCAGCCAGCGGTGGAGGCAGAGACTCAGAGGTCAGGGATCTCTCTCTCTGTCTCTGTCTCTCTCTCTCTCCCTCAGGGAGCTGAGGAGAGTAAGGTGGCGCCCCCTGCCCACCTCGCCTACCTCTCCATGGGCCCTTCTTTCTCTGGCCGCTCCGGGAGCCCTGCGGGCTTGGGTTCAAGCACCCACACACCGCACAGGCCAAGGGCGCATGCGCGACCGCCGGGTCCTAGGGCTGGCCTCGGGGGGGGGGGGGGGCTCCTCAGTGAAGGCCCCGCCCTCCCTCCAGGCTCTGACCCAGCTGCAGCTCTTCCATCGTCGCCCTTCTGGACTCGGCTTCAGCTGTCTCCCTCCCCTCCCCCACTCCCACTCAGCTTGCAGGCCGCTTCCCTGCCTTGAAAGCATTGCTCTGGCCCTGAGGGCCACAGACCTACTGGGCTTCAAGCTCAAGGCTCTGCCTGGGCCTGCTGCTTCGGCCAGGGGCTCACTTTTTCCTGGAAAGAGAAGGCATGGCCTCACCCCACGCCTGCACTTTGCCACGGCAGGCAGCCCAGATGTAGGAAAGGCTCTGTGGAGTCAGAAGTGCCGAGACAGGCAGATGGCACCAGAGGGTTTGGGGGCCAGGGCGCAACTGGGCTAGCCCCTCCTCCCGGGAGTCGGGGAGGCCCGGCCTTCCTAGTGCCCAGGCCACGGCTCCGGGGAGAAACCCGCCATGGAGGGCACGCGGGAGGCCCTCTGCCTGAGGTGGCAGGTGTCACGCCAGGGCCACTGCAAGCCTGGCTCGGCTTGCCTGCTTTCTCCAAAGGAGGCTGGCCGACCAGCCGAACCTGGCACCTGGGCCAGGCCCCTTCCAAGGGGACGAGTTCCAGAGGATAGAGCCCTGGGGGCGGCTGCCAAGTCTCCTGGGGCGTGTGCTGGGCCCCCGTCAGAGGAGGAAGCAGCCTGGTAAACGGTGTGCCAGGCCTGAGATCTGGAGGCCTCCCACAGCCGGGTCCCTGTCCTGCCCAGGCCCCCCGAGGGAGGACGATGGTCGGGCAGTGGCGAGCGGGGTGGGGCTGGCGCCGAGCCTGCCCTTGGATGCCCCGGGGAAGGGCGCCGGGGGATGGGCTGCCCCTGGCCAGGTCTGAGGGACCGACCCAGCTCGGGGCTGTCGGGGGCAGAGAGAGAACCCCCCTCCGCCCTTTCCCTTCAGGTTCTTAGGGCTGGCCAAATCCTTCCCAAGACAGCTTGTCTGGAGAAAATCAGACCCAGCTGAAGAACATGTGTCCATGGGGGAAACCCGGGAAACTGAGTCTCCCCACACAATAGCAGAGATTCTCATCTTGCATCCTCTCCTGAGCTAATGACAAAGGTGGATGTCCCGGGTGGGCCTGTGGAATGGGAGAGGGGAGGAAGTCTATTGTCATGCAGAGGGACATGGAAAGACTTGTCTGAAGCTTATCCCCTGCACTGGGGTCAGGTCGGGAAGGGACGGCACAGAGGTGAGCAGGAACCAACCGGCCTCTCTGTGGTGGGGCTGGCCCCGGGGCAGGCGTGGGGGTGATGGCTGGAAGTGGGATGGCGCGTGAGTTGGCACCAGCCAGCGGTGGAGGCAGAGACTCAGAGGTCAGGGATCTCTCTCTCTGTCTCTGTCTCTCTCTCTCTCCCTCAGGGAGCTGAGGAGAGTAAGGTGGCGCCCCCTGCCCACCTCGCCTACCTCTCCATGGGCCCTTCTTTCTCTGGCCGCTCCGGGAGCCCTGCGGGCTTGGGTTCAAGCCCCCACACACCGCACAGGCCAAGGGCGCATGCGCGACCGCCGGGGCCTAGGGCTGGCCTCGGGGGGGGGGGGTCCTCAGTGAAGGCCCCGCCCTCCCTCCAGGCTCTGACCCAGCTGCAGCTCTTCCATCGCCGCCCTTCTGGACTCGGCTTCAGCTGTCTCCCTCCCCTCCCCCACTCCCACTCAGCTTGCAGGCCGCTTCCCTGCCTTGAAAGCATTGCTCTGGCCCTGAGGGCCACAGACCTACTGGGCTTCAAGCTCAAGGCTCTGCCTGGGCCTGCTGCTTCGGCCAGGGGCTCACTTTTTCCTGGAAAGAGAAGGCATGGCCTCACCCCACGCCTGCACTTTGCCACGGCAGGCAGCCCAGATGTAGGAAAGGCTCTGTGGAGTCAGAAGTGCCGAGACAGGCAGATGGCACCAGAGGGTTTGGGGGCCAGGGCGCAACTGGGCTAGCCCCTCCTCCCGGGAGTCGGGGAGGCCCGGCCTTCCTAGTGCCCAGGCCACGGCTCCGGGGAGAAACCCGCCATGGAGGGCACGCGGGAGGCCCTCTGCCTGAGGTGGCAGGTGTCACGCCAGGGCCACTGCAAGCCTGGCTCGGCTTGCCTGCTTTCTCCAAAGGAGGCTGGCCGACCAGCCGAACCTGGCACCTGGGCCAGGCCCCTTCCAAGGGGACGAGTTCCAGAGGATAGAGCCCTGGGGGCGGCTGCCAAGTCTCCTGGGGCGTGTGCTGGGCCCCCGTCAGAGGAGGAAGCAGCCTGGTAAACGGTGTGCCAGGCCTGAGATCTGGAGGCCTCCCACAGCCGGGTCCCTGTCCTGCCCAGGCCCCCCGAGGGAGGACGATGGTCGGGCAGTGGCGAGCGGGGTGGGGCTGGCGCCGAGCCTGCCCTTGGATGCCCCGGGGAAGGGCGCCGGGGGTGGGCTGCCCCTGGCCAGGTCTGAGGGACCGACCCAGCTCGGGGCTGTCGGGGGCAGAGAGAGAACCCCCCTCCGCCCTTTCCCTTCAGCTTCTTAGGGCTGGCCAAATCCTTCCCAAGACAGCTTGTCTGGAGAAAATCAGACCCAGCTGAAGAACATGTGTCCATGGGGGAAACCCGGGAAACTGAGTCTCCCCACACAATAGCAGAGATTCTCATCTTGCATCCTCTCCTGAGCTAATGACAAAGGTGGATGTCCCGGGTGGGTGGACCTGTGGAATGGGAGAGGGGAGGAAGTCTATTGTCATGCAGAGGGACATGGAAAGACTTGTCTGAAGCTTATCCCCTGCACTGGGGTCAGGTCGGGAAGGGACGGCACAGAGGTGAGCAGGAACCAACCGGCCTCTCTGTGGTGGGTCTGGCCCCGGGGCAGGCGTGGGGGTGATGGCTGGAAGTGGGATGGCGCGTGAGTTGGCACCAGCCAGCGGTGGAGGCAGAGACTCAGAGGTCAGGGATCTCTCTCTCTGTCTCTGTCTCTCTCTCTCTCCCTCAGGGAGCTGAGGAGAGTAAGGTGGCGCCCCCTGCCCACCTCGCCTACCTCTCCATGGGCCCTTCTTTCTCTGGCCGCTCCGGGAGCCCTGCGGGCTTGGGTTCAAGCACCCACACACCGCACAGGCCAAGGGCGCATGCGCGACCGCCGGGTCCTAGGGCTGGCCTCGGGGGGGGGGGGGGCTCCTCAGTGAAGGCCCCGCCCTCCCTCCAGGCTCTGACCCCAGCTGCAGCTCTTCCATCGTCGCCCTTCTGGACTCGGCTTCAGCTGTCTCCCTCCCCTCCCCCACTCCCACTCAGCTTGCAGGCCGCTTCCCTGCCTTGAAAGCATTGCTCTGGCCCTGAGGGCCACAGACCTACTGGGCTTCAAGCTCAAGGCTCTGCCTGGGCCTGCTGCTTCGGCCAGGGGCTCACTTTTTCCTGGAAAGAGAAGGCATGGCCTCACCCCACGCCTGCACTTTGCCACGGCAGGCAGCCCAGATGTAGGAAAGGCTCTGTGGAGTCAGAAGTGCCGAGACAGGCAGATGGCACCAGAGGGTTTGGGGGCCAGGGCGCAACTGGGCTAGCCCCTCCTCCCGGGAGTCGGGGAGGCCCCGGCCTTCCTAGTGCCCAGGCCACGGCTCCGGGGAGAAACCCGCCATGGAGGGCACGCGGGAGGCCCTCTGCCTGAGGTGGCAGGTGTCACGCCAGGGCCACTGCAAGCCTGGCTCGGCTTGCCTGCTTTCTCCAAAGGAGGCTGGCCGACCAGCCGAACCTGGCACCTGGGCCAGGCCCCTTCCAAGGGGACGAGTTCCAGAGGATAGAGCCCTGGGGGCGGCTGCCAAGTCTCCTGGGGCGTGTGCTGGGCCCCCGTCAGAGGAGGAAGCAGCCTGGTAAACGGTGTGCCAGGCCTGAGATCTGGAGGCCTCCCACAGCCGGGTCCCTGTCCTGCCCAGGCCCCCCGAGGGAGGACGATGGTCGGGCAGTGGCGAGCGGGGTGGGGCTGGCGCCGAGCCTGCCCTTGGATGCCCCGGGGAAGGGCGCCGGGGGATGGGCTGCCCCTGGCCAGGTCTGAGGGACCGACCCAGCTCGGGGCTGTCGGGGGCAGAGAGAGAACCCCCCTCCGCCCTTTCCCTTCAGGTTCTTAGGGCTGGCCAAATCCTTCCCAAGACAGCTTGTCTGGAGAAAATCAGACCCAGCTGAAGAACATGTGTCCATGGGGGAAACCCGGGAAACTGAGTCTCCCCACACAATAGCAGAGATTCTCATCTTGCATCCTCTCCTGAGCTAATGACAAAGGTGGATGTCCCGGGTGGGCCTGTGGAATGGGAGAGGGGAGGAAGTCTATTGTCATGCAGAGGGACATGGAAAGACTTGTCTGAAGCTTATCCCCTGCACTGGGGTCAGGTCGGGAAGGGACGGCACAGAGGTGAGCAGGAACCAACCGGCCTCTCTGTGGTGGGGCTGGCCCCGGGGCAGGCGTGGGGGTGATGGCTGGAAGTGGGATGGCGCGTGAGTTGGCACCAGCCAGCGGTGGAGGCAGAGACTCAGAGGTCAGGGATCTCTCTCTCTGTCTCTGTCTCTCTCTCTCTCCCTCAGGGAGCTGAGGAGAGTAAGGTGGCGCCCCCTGCCCACCTCGCCTACCTCTCCATGGGCCCTTCTTTCTCTGGCCGCTCCGGGAGCCCTGCGGGCTTGGGTTCAAGCCCCCACACACCGCACAGGCCAAGGGCGCATGCGCGACCGCCGGGGCCTAGGGCTGGCCTCGGGGGGGGGGGGTCCTCAGTGAAGGCCCCGCCCTCCCTCCAGGCTCTGACCCAGCTGCAGCTCTTCCATCGCCGCCCTTCTGGACTCGGCTTCAGCTGTCTCCCTCCCCTCCCCCACTCCCACTCAGCTTGCAGGCCGCTTCCCTGCCTTGAAAGCATTGCTCTGGCCCTGAGGGCCACAGACCTACTGGGCTTCAAGCTCAAGGCTCTGCCTGGGCCTGCTGCTTCGGCCAGGGGCTCACTTTTTCCTGGAAAGAGAAGGCATGGCCTCACCCCACGCCTGCACTTTGCCACGGCAGGCAGCCCAGATGTAGGAAAGGCTCTGTGGAGTCAGAAGTGCCGAGACAGGCAGATGGCACCAGAGGGTTTGGGGGCCAGGGCGCAACTGGGCTAGCCCCTCCTCCCGGGAGTCGGGGAGGCCCGGCCTTCCTAGTGCCCAGGCCACGGCTCCGGGGAGAAACCCGCCATGGAGGGCACGCGGGAGGCCCTCTGCCTGAGGTGGCAGGTGTCACGCCAGGGCCACTGCAAGCCTGGCTCGGCTTGCCTGCTTTCTCCAAAGGAGGCTGGCCGACCAGCCGAACCTGGCACCTGGGCCAGGCCCCTTCCAAGGGGACGAGTTCCAGAGGATAGAGCCCTGGGGGCGGCTGCCAAGTCTCCTGGGGCGTGTGCTGGGCCCCCGTCAGAGGAGGAAGCAGCCTGGTAAACGGTGTGCCAGGCCTGAGATCTGGAGGCCTCCCACAGCCGGGTCCCTGTCCTGCCCAGGCCCCCCCGAGGGAGGACGATGGTCGGGCAGTGGCGAGCGGGGTGGGGCTGGCGCCGAGCCTGCCCTTGGATGCCCCGGGGAAGGGCGCCGGGGGATGGGCTGCCCCTGGCCAGGTCTGAGGGACCGACCCAGCTCGGGGCTGTCGGGGGCAGAGAGAGAACCCCCCTCCGCCCTTTCCCTTCAGCTTCTTAGGGCTGGCCAAATCCTTCCCAAGACAGCTTGTCTGGAGAAAATCAGACCCAGCTGAAGAACATGTGTCCATGGGGGAAACCCGGGAAACTGAGTCTCCCCACACAATAGCAGAGATTCTCATCTTGCATCCTCTCCTGAGCTAATGACAAAGGTGGATGTCCCGGGTGGGTGGACCTGTGGAATGGGAGAGGGGAGGAAGTCTATTGTCATGCAGAGGGACATGGAAAGACTTGTCTGAAGCTTATCCCCTGCACTGGGGTCAGGTCGGGAAGGGACGGCACAGAGGTGAGCAGGAACCAACCGGCCTCTCTGTGGTGGGGCTGGCCCCGGGGCAGGCGTGGGGGTGATGGCTGGAAGTGGGATGGCGCGTGAGTTGGCACCAGCCAGCGGGTGGAGGCAGAGACTCAGAGGTCAGGGATCTCTCTCTCTGTCTCTCTCTCTCTCTCTCTCAGGGAGCTGAGGAGAGTAAGGTGGCGCCCCCTGCCCACCTCGCCTACCTCTCCATGGGCCCTTCTTTCTCTGGCCGCTCCGGGAGCCCTGCGGGCTTGGGTTCAAGCCCCCACACACCGCACAGGCCAAGGGCGCATGCGCGACCCCGGGGCCTAGGGCTGGCCTCGGGGGGGGGGGGGTCCTCAGTGAAGGCCCCGCCCTCCCTCCAGGCTCTGACCCAGCTGCAGCTCTTCCATCGCCGCCCTTCTGGACTCGGCTTCAGCTGTCTCCCTCCCCTCCCCCACTCCCACTCAGCTTGCAGGCCGCTTCCCTGCCTTGAAAGCATTGCTCTGGCCCTGAGGGCCACAGACCTACTGGGCTTCAAGCTCAAGGCTCTGCCTGGGCCTGCTGCTTCGGCCAGGGGCTCACTTTTTCCTGGAAAGAGAAGGCATGGCCTCACCCCACGCCTGCACTTTGCCACGGCAGGCAGCCCAGATGTAGGAAAGGCTCTGTGGAGTCAGAAGTGCCGAGACAGGCAGATGGCACCAGAGGGTTTGGGGGCCAGGGCGCAACTGGGCTAGCCCCTCCTCCCGGGAGTCGGGGAGGCCCGGCCTTCCTAGTGCCCAGGCCACGGCTCCGGGGAGAAACCCGCCATGGAGGGCACGCGGGAGGCCCTCTGCCTGAGGTGGCAGGTGTCACGCCAGGGCCACTGCAAGCCTGGCTCGGCTTGCCTGCTTTCTCCAAAGGAGGCTGGCCGACCAGCCGAACCTGGCACCTGGGCCAGGCCCCTTCCAAGGGGACGAGTTCCAGAGGATAGAGCCCTGGGGGCGGCTGCCAAGTCTCCTGGGGCGTGTGCTGGGCCCCCGTCAGAGGAGGAAGCAGCCTGGTAAACGGTGTGCCAGGCCTGAGATCTGGAGGCCTCCCACAGCCGGGTCCCTGTCCTGCCCAGGCCCCCCGAGGGAGGACGATGGTCGGGCAGTGGCGAGCGGGGTGGGGCTGGCGCCGAGCCTGCCCTTGGATGCCCCGGGGAAGGGCGCCGGGGGATGGGCTGCCCCTGGCCAGGTCTGAGGGACCGACCCAGCTCGGGGCTGTCGGGGCAGAGAGAGAACCCCCCTCCGCCCTTTCCCTTCAGCTTCTTAGGGCTGGCCAATCCTTCCCAAGACAGCTTGTCTGGAGAAAATCAGACCCAGCTGAAGAACATGTGTCCATGGGGGAAACCCGGGAAACTGAGTCTCCCCACACAATAGCAGAGATTCTCATCTTGCATCCTCTCCTGAGCTAATGACAAAGGTGGATGTCCCGGGTGGGCCTGTGGAATGGGAGAGGGGAGGAAGTCTATTGTCATGCAGAGGGACATGGAAAGACTTGTCTGAAGCTTATCCCCTGCACTGGGGTCAGGTCGGGAAGGGTTGGCACAGAGGTGAGCAGGAACCAACCGGCCTCTCTGTGGTGGGGCTGGCCCCGGGGCAGGCGTGGGGGTGATGGCTGGAAGTGGGATGGCGCGTGAGTTGGCACCAGCCAGCGGTGGAGGCAGAGACTCAGAGGTCAGGGATCTCTCTCTCTGTCTCTGTCTCTCTCTCTCTCCCTCAGGGAGCTGAGGAGAGTAAGGTGGCGCCCCCTGCCCACCTCGCCTACCTCTCCATGGGCCCTTCTTTCTCTGGCCGCTCCGGGAGCCCTGCGGGCTTGGGTTCAAGCCCCCACACACCGCACAGGCCAAGGGCGCATGCGCGACCGCAGGGGCCTAGGGCTGCCCTCAGGGGGGGGGTCCTCAGTGAAGGCACCGCCCTCCCTCCAGGCTCTGACCCAGCTGCAGCTCTTCCATCGCCGCCCTTCTGGACTCGGCTTCAGCTGTCTCCCTCCCCTCCCCCACTCCCACTCAGCTTGCAGGCCGCTTCCCTGCCTTGAAAGCATTGCTCTGGCCCTGAGGGCCACAGACCTACTGGGCTTCAAGCTCAAGGCTCTGCCTGGGCCTGCTGCTTCGGCCAGGGGCTCACTTTTTCCTGGAAAGAGAAGGCATGGCCTCACCCCACGCCTGCACTTTGCCACGGCAGGCAGCCCAGATGTAGGAAAGGCTCTGTGGAGTCAGAAGTGCCGAGACAGGCAGATGGCACCAGAGGGTTTGGGGGCCAGGGCGCAACTGGGCTAGCCCCTCCTCCCGGGAGTCGGGGAGGCCCGGCCTTCCTAGTGCCCAGGCCACGGCTCCGGGGAGAAACCCGCCATGGAGGGCACGCGGGAGGCCCTCTGCCTGAGGTGGCAGGTGTCACGCCAGGGCCACTGCAAGCCTGGCTCGGCTTGCCTGCTTTCTCCAAAGGAGGCTGGCCGACCAGCCGAACCTGGCACCTGGGCCAGGCCCCTTCCAAGGGGACGAGTTCCAGAGGATAGAGCCCTGGGGGCGGCTGCCAAGTCTCCTGGGGCGTGTGCTGGGCCCCCGTCAGAGGAGGAAGCAGCCTGGTAAACGGTGTGCCAGGCCTGAGATCTGGAGGCCTCCCACAGCCGGGTCCCTGTCCTGCCCAGGCCCCCCGAGGGAGGACGATGGTCGGGCAGTGGCGAGCGGGGTGGGGCTGGCGCCGAGCCTGCCCTTGGATGCCCCGGGGAAGGGCGCCGGGGGATGGGCTGCCCCTGGCCGGGTCTGAGGGACCGACCCAGCTCGGGGCTGTCGGGGGCAGAGAGAGAACCCCCCTCCGCCCTTTCCCTTCAGCTTCTTAGGGCTGGCCAAATCCTTCCCAAGACAGCTTGTCTGGAGAAAATCAGACCCAGCTGAAGAACATGTGTCCATGGGGGAAACCCAGGAAACTGAGTCTCCCCACACAATAGCAGAGATTCTCATCTTGCATCCTCTCCTGAGCTAATGACAAAGGTGGATGTCCCGGGTTGGTGGACCTGTGGAATGGGAGAGGGGAGGAAGTCTATTGTCATGCAGAGGGACATGGAAAGACTTGTCTGAAGCTTATCCCCTGCACTGGGGTCAGGTCAGGAAGGGACGGCACAGAGGTGAGCAGGAACCAACCGGCCTCTCTGTGGTGGGGCTGGCCCCGGTGCAGGCGTGGGGGTGATGGCTGGAAGTGGGATGGCGCGTGAGTTGGCACCAGCCAGCGGTGGAGGCAGAGACTCAGAGGTCAGGGATCTCTCTCTCTGTCTCTGTCTCTCTCTCTCTCCCTCAGGGAGCTGAGGAGAGTAAGGTGGCGCCCCCTGCCCACCTCGCCTACCTCTCCATGGGCCCTTCTTTCTCTGGCCGCTCCGGGAGCCCTGCGGGCTTGGGTTCAAGCCCCCACACACCGCACAGGCCAAGGGCGCATGCGCGACCGCAGGGGCCTAGGGCTGCCCTCAGGGGGGGGGTCCTCAGTGAAGGCACCGCCCTCCCTCCAGGCTCTGACCCAGCTGCAGCTCTTCCATCGCCGCCCTTCTGGACTCGGCTTCAGCTGTCTCCCTCCCCTCCCCCACTCCCACTCAGCTTGCAGGCCGCTTCCCTGCCTTGAAAGCATTGCTCTGGCCCTGAGGGCCACAGACCTACTGGGCTTCAAGCTCAAGGCTCTGCCTGGGCCTGCTGCTTCGGCCAGGGGCTCACTTTTTCCTGGAAAGGAGAAGGCATGGCCTCACCCCACGCCTGCACTTTGCCACGGCAGGCAGCCCAGATGTAGGAAAGGCTCTGTGGAGTCAGAAGTGCCGAGACAGGCAGATGGCACCAGAGGGTTTGGGGGCCAGGGCGCAACTGGGCTAGCCCCTCCTCCCGGGAGTCGGGGAGGCCCGGCCTTCCTAGTGCCCAGGCCACGGCTCCGGGGAGAAACCCGCCATGGAGGGCACGCGGGAGGCCCTCTGCCTGAGGGTGGCAGGTGTCACGCCAGGGCCACTGCAAGCCTGGCTCGGCTTGCCTGCTTTCTCCAAAGGAGGCTGGCCGACCAGCCGAACCTGGCACCTGGGCCAGGCCCCTTCCAAGGGGACGAGTTCCAGAGGATAGAGCCCTGGGGGGCGGCTGCCAAGTCTCCTGGGGCGTGTGCTGGGCCCCCGTCAGAGGAGGAAGCAGCCTGGTAAACGGTGTGCCAGGCCTGAGATCTGGAGGCCCTCCCACAGCCGGGTCCCTGTCCTGCCCAGGCCCCCCCGAGGGAGGACGATGGTCGGGCAGTGGCGAGCGGGGTGGGGCTGGCGCCGAGCCTGCCCTTGGATGCCCCGGGGAAGGGCGCCGGGGGATGGGCTGCCCCTGGCCGGGTCTGAGGGGACCGACCCAGCTCGGGGCTGTCGGGGGCAGAGAGAGAACCCCCCTCCGCCCTTTCCCTTCAGCTTCTTAGGGCTGGCCAAATCCTTCCCAAGACAGCTTGTCTGGAGAAAATCAGACCCAGCTGAAGAACATGTGTCCATGGGGGAAACCCAGGAAACTGAGTCTCCCACACAATAGCAGAGATTCTCATCTTGCATCCTCTCCTGAGCTAATGACAAAGGTGGATGTCCGGGTTGGTGGACCTGTGGAATGGGAGAGGGGAGGAAGTCTATTGTCATGCAGAGGGACATGGAAAGACTTGTCTGAAGCTTATCCCCTGCACTGGGGTCAGGTCAGGAAGGGACGGCACAGAGGTGAGCAGGAACCAACCGGCCTCTCTGTGGTGGGGCTGGCCCCGGTGCAGGCGTGGGGGGTGATGGCTGGAAGTGGGATGGCGCGTGAGTTGGCACCAGCCAGCGGTGGAGGCAGAGACTCAGAGGTCAGGGATCTCTCTCTCTGTCTCTGTCTCTCTCTCTCTCCCTCAGGGAGCTGAGGAGAGTAAGGTGGCGCCCCCTGCCCACCTCGCCTACCTCTCCATGGGCCCTTCTTTCTCTGGCCGCTCCGGGAGCCCTGCGGGCTTGGGTTCAAGCCCCCACACACCGCACAGGCCAAGGGCGCATGCGCGACCGCAGGGGCCTAGGGCTGCCCTCAGGGGGGGGGGTCCTCAGTGAAGGCACCGCCCTCCCTCCAGGCTCTGACCCAGCTGCAGCTCTTCCATCGCCGCCCCTTCTGGACTCGGCTTCAGCTGTCTCCCTCCCCTCCCCCACTCCCACTCAGCTTGCAGGCCCGCTTCCCTGCCTTGAAAGCATTGCTCTGGCCCTGAGGGCCACAGACCTACTGGGCTTCAAGCTCAAGGCTCTGCCTGGGCCTGCTGCTTCGGCCAGGGGCTCACTTTTTCCTGGAAAGAGAAGGCATGGCCTCACCCCACGCCTGCACTTTGCCACGGCAGGCAGCCCAGATGTAGGAAAGGCTCTGTGGAGTCAGAAGTGCCGAGACAGGCAGATGGCACCAGAGGGTTTGGGGGCCAGGGCGCAACTGGGCTAGCCCCTCCTCCCGGGAGTCGGGGAGGCCCCGGCCTTCCTAGTGCCCAGGCCACGGCTCCGGGGAGAAACCCGCCATGGAGGGCACGCGGGGAGGCCCTCTGCCTGAGGTGGCAGGTGTCACGCCAGGGCCACTGCAAGCCTGGCTCGGCTTGCCTGCTTTCTCCAAAGGAGGCTGGCCGACCAGCCGAACCTGGCACCTGGGCCAGGCCCCTTCCAAGGGGACGGGTTCCAGAGGATAGAGCCCTGGGGGCGGCTGCCAAGTCTCCTGGGGCGTGTGCTGGGCCCCCGTCAGAGGAGGAAGCAGCCTGGTAAACGGTGTGCCAGGCCTGAGATCTGGAGGCCTCCCACAGCCGGGTCCCTGTCCTGCCCAGGCCCCCCGAGGGAGGACGATGGTCGGGCAGTGGCGAGCGGGGTGGGGCTGGCGCCGAGCCTGCCCTTGGATGCCCCGGGGAAGGGCGCCGGGGGATGGGCTGCCCCTGGCCGGGTCTGAGGGACCGACCCAGCTCGGGGCTGTCGGGGGCAGAGAGAGAACCCCCCTCCGCCCTTTCCCTTCAGCTTCTTAGGGCTGGCCAAATCCTTCCCAAGACAGCTTGTCTGGAGAAAATCAGACCCAGCTGAAGAACATGTGTCCATGGGGGAAACCCGGGAAACTGAGTCTCCCCACACAATAGCAGAGATTCTCATCTTGCATCCTCTCCTGAGCTAATGACAAAGGTGGATGTCCCGGGTGGGTGGACCTGTGGAATGGGAGAGGGGAGGAAGTCTATTGTCATGCAGAGGGACATGGAAAGACTTGTCTGAAGCTTATCCCCTGCACTGGGGTCAGGTCGGGAAGGGACGGCACAGAGGTGAGCAGGAACCAACCGGCCTCTCTGTGGTGGGGCTGGCCCCGGGGCAGGCGTGGGGGTGATGGCTGGAAGTGGGATGGCGCGTGAGTTGGCACCAGCCAGCGGTGGAGGCAGAGACTCAGAGGTCAGGGATCTCTCTCTCTGTCTCTGTCTCTCTCTCTCTCCCTCAGGGAGCTGAGGAGAGTAAGGTGGCGCCCCCTGCCCACCTCGCCTACCTCTCCATGGGCCCTTCTTTCTCTGGCCGCTCCGGGAGCCCTGCGGGCTTGGGTTCAAGCCCCCACACACCGCACAGGCCAAGGGCGCATGCGCGACCGCCGGGGCCTAGGGCTGGCCTCGGGGGGGGGGGGGGGTCCTCAGTGAAGGCCCCGCCCTCCCTCCAGGCTCTGACCCAGCTGCAGCTCTTCCATCGCCGCCCTTCTGGACTCGGCTTCAGCTGTCTCCCTCCCCTCCCCCACTCCCACTCAGCTTGCAGGCCGCTTCCCTGCCTTGAAAGCATTGCTCTGGCCCTGAGGGCCACAGACCTACTGGGCTTCAAGCTCAAGGCTCTGCCTGGGCCTGCTGCTTCGGCCAGGGGCTCACTTTTTCCTGGAAAGAGAAGGCATGGCCTCACCCCACGCCTGCACTTTGCCACGGCAGGCAGCCCAGATGTAGGAAAGGCTCTGTGGAGTCAGAAGTGCCGAGACAGGCAGATGGCACCAGAGGGTTTGGGGGCCAGGGCGCAACTGGGCTAGCCCCTCCTCCCGGGAGTCGGGGAGGCCCGGCCTTCCTAGTGCCCAGGCCACGGCTCCGGGGAGAAACCCGCCATGGAGGGCACGCGGGAGGCCCTCTGCCTGAGGTGGCAGGTGTCACGCCAGGGCCACTGCAAGCCTGGCTCGGCTTGCCTGCTTTCTCCAAAGGAGGCTGGCCGACCAGCCGAACCTGGCACCTGGGCCAGGCCCCTTCCAAGGGGACGAGTTCCAGAGGATAGAGCCCTGGGGGCGGCTGCCAAGTCTCCTGGGGCGTGTGCTGGGCCCCCGTCAGAGGAGGAAGCAGCCTGGTAAACGGTGTGCCAGGCCTGAGATCTGGAGGCCTCCCACAGCCGGGTCCCTGTCCTGCCCAGGCCCCCCGAGGGAGGACGATGGTCGGGCAGTGGCGAGCGGGGTGGGGCTGGCGCCGAGCCTGCCCTTGGATGCCCCGGGGAAGGGCGCCGGGGGATGGGCTGCCCCTGGCCGGGTCTGAGGGACCGACCCAGCTCGGGGCTGTCGGGGGCAGAGAGAGAACCCCCCTCCGCCCTTTCCCTTCAGCTTCTTAGGGCTGGCCAAATCCTTCCCAAGACAGCTTGTCTGGAGAAAATCAGACCCAGCTGAAGAACATGTGTCCATGGGGGAAACCCGGGAAACTGAGTCTCCCCACACAATAGCAGAGATTCTCATCTTGCATCCTCTCCTGAGCTAATGACAAAGGTGGATGTCCCGGGTGGGTGGACCTGTGGAATGGGAGAGGGGAGGAAGTCTATTGTCATGCAGAGGGACATGGAAAGACTTGTCTGAAGCTTATCCCCTGCACTGGGGTCAGGTCGGGAAGGGACGGCACAGAGGTGAGCAGGAACCAACCGGCCTCTCTGTGGTGGGGCTGGCCCCGGGGCAGGCGTGGGGGTGATGGCTGGAAGTGGGATGGCGCGTGAGTTGGCACCAGCCAGCGGTGGAGGCAGAGACTCAGAGGTCAGGGATCTCTCTCTCTGTCTCTCTCTCTCTCTCCCTCAGGGAGCTGAGGAGAGTAAGGTGGCGCCCCCTGCCCACCTCGCCTACCTCTCCATGGGCCCTTCTTTCTCTGGCCGCTCCGGGAGCCCTGCGGGCTTGGGTTCAAGCCCCCACACACCGCACAGGCCAAGGGCGCATGCGCGACCCCGGGGCCTAGGGCTGGCCTCGGGGGGGGGGGGTCCTCAGTGAAGGCCCCGCCCTCCCTCCAGGCTCTGACCCAGCTGCAGCTCTTCCATCGCTGCCCTTCTGGACTCGGCTTCAGCTGTCTCCCTCCCCTCCCCCACTCCCACTCAGCTTGCAGGCCGCTTCCCTGCCTTGAAAGCATTGCTCTGGCCCTGAGGGCCACAGACCTACTGGGCTTCAAGCTCAAGGCTCTGCCTGGGCCTGCTGCTTCGGCCAGGGGCTCACTTTTTCCTGGAAAGAGAAGGCATGGCCTCACCCCACGCCTGCACTTTGCCACGGCAGGCAGCCCAGATGTAGGAAAGGCTCTGTGGAGTCAGAAGTGCCGAGACAGGCAGATGGCACCAGAGGGTTTGGGGGCCAGGGCGCAACTGGGCTAGCCCCTCCTCCCGGGAGTCGGGGAGGCCCGGCCTTCCTAGTGCCCAGGCCACGGCTCCGGGGAGAAACCCGCCATGGAGGGCACGCGGGAGGCCCTCTGCCTGAGGTGGCAGGTGTCACGCCAGGGCCACTGCAAGCCTGGCTCGGCTTGCCTGCTTTCTCCAAAGGAGGCTGGCCGACCAGCCGAACCTGGCACCTGGGCCAGGCCCCTTCCAAGGGGACGAGTTCCAGAGGATAGAGCCCTGGGGGCGGCTGCCAAGTCTCCTGGGGCGTGTGCTGGGCCCCCGTCAGAGGAGGAAGCAGCCTGGTAAACGGTGTGCCAGGCCTGAGATCTGGAGGCCTCCCACAGCCGGGTCCCTGTCCTGCCCAGGCCCCCCGAGGGAGGACGATGGTCGGGCAGTGGCGAGCGGGGTGGGGCTGGCGCCGAGCCTGCCCTTGGATGCCCCGGGGAAGGGCGCCGGGGGATGGGCTGCCCCTGGCCAGGTCTGAGGGACCGACCCAGCTCGGGGCTGTCGGGGGCAGAGAGAGAACCCCCCTCCGCCCTTTCCCTTCAGCTTCTTAGGGCTGGCCAAATCCTTCCCAAGACAGCTTGTCTGGAGAAAATCAGACCCAGCTGAAGAACATGTGTCCATGGGGGAAACCCGGGAAACTGAGTCTCCCCACACAATAGCAGAGATTCTCATCTTGCATCCTCTCCTGAGCTAATGACAAAGGTGGATGTCCCGGGTGGGCCTGTGGAATGGGAGAGGGGAGGAAGTCTATTGTCATGCAGAGGGACATGGAAAGACTTGTCTGAAGCTTATCCCCTGCACTGGGGTCAGGTCGGGAAGGGTTGGCACAGAGGTGAGCAGGAACCAACCGGCCTCTCTGTGGTGGGGCTGGCCCCGGGGCAGGCGTGGGGGTGATGGCTGGAAGTGGGATGGCGCGTGAGTTGGCACCAGCCAGCGGTGGAGGCAGAGACTCAGAGGTCAGGGATCTCTCTCTCTGTCTCTGTCTCTCTCTCTCTCCCTCAGGGAGCTGAGGAGAGTAAGGTGGCGCCCCCTGCCCACCTCGCCTACCTCTCCATGGGCCCTTCTTTCTCTGGCCGCTCCGGGAGCCCTGCGGGCTTGGGTTCAAGCACCCACACACCGCACAGGCCAAGGGCGCATGCGCGACCGCCAGGGCCTAGGGCTGGCCTCGGGGGGGGGGGGCTCCTCAGTGAAGGCCCCGCCCTCCCTCCAGGCTCTGACCCAGCTGCAGCTCTTCCATCGCCGCCCTTCTGGACTCGGCTTCAGCTGTCTCCCTCCCCTCCCCCACTCCCACTCAGCTTGCAGGCCGCTTCCCTGCCTTGAAAGCATTGCTCTGGCCCTGAGGGCCACAGACCTACTGGGCTTCAAGCTCAAGGCTCTGCCTGGGCCTGCTGCTTCGGCCAGGGGCTCACTTTTTCCTGGAAAGAGAAGGCATGGCCTCACCCCACGCCTGCACTTTGCCACGGGAGGCAGCCCAGATGTAGGAAAGGCTCTGTGGAGTCAGAAGTGCCGAGACAGGCAGATGGCACCAGAGGGTTTGGGGGCCAGGGCGCAACTGGGCTAGCCCCTCCTCCCGGGAGTCGGGGAGGCCCGGCCTTCCTAGTGCCCAGGCCACGGCTCCGGGGAGAAACCCGCCATGGAGGGCACGCGGGAGGCCCTCTGCCTGAGGTGGCAGGTGTCACGCCAGGGCCACTGCAAGCCTGGCTCGGCTTGCCTGCTTTCTCCAAAGGAGGCTGGCCGACCAGCCGAACCTGGCACCTGGGCCAGGCCCCTTCCAAGGGGACGAGTTCCAGAGGATAGAGCCCTGGGGGCGGCTGCCAAGTCTCCTGGGGCGTGTGCTGGGCCCCCGTCAGAGGAGGAAGCAGCCTGGTAAACGGTGTGCCAGGCCTGAGATCTGGAGGCCTCCCACAGCCGGGTCCCTGTCCTGCCCAGGCCCCCCGAGGGAGGACGATGGTCGGGCAGTGGCGAGCGGGGTGGGGCTGGCGCCGAGCCTGCCCTTGGATGCCCCGGGGAAGGGCGCCGGGGGATGGGCTGCCCCTGGCCGGGTGTGAGGGACCGACCCAGCTCGGGGCTGTCGGGGGCAGAGAGAGAACCCCCCTCCGCCCTTTCCCTTCAGCTTCTTAGGGCTGGCCAAATCCTTCCCAAGACAGCTTGTCTGGAGAAAATCAGACCCAGCTGAAGAACATGTGTCCATGGGGGAAACCCAGGAAACTGAGTCTCCCCACACAATAGCAGAGATTCTCATCTTGCATCCTCTCCTGAGCTAATGACAAAGGTGGATGTCCCGGGTTGGTGGACCTGTGGAATGGGAGAGGGGAGGAAGTCTATTGTCATGCAGAGGGACATGGAAAGACTTGTCTGAAGCTTATCCCCTGCACTGGGGTCAGGTCAGGAAGGGACGGCACAGAGGTGAGCAGGAACCAACCGGCCTCTCTGTGGTGGGGCTGGCCCCGGTGCAGGCGTGGGGGTGATGGCTGGAAGTGGGATGGCGCGTGAGTTGGCACCAGCCAGCGGTGGAGGCAGAGACTCAGAGGTCAGGGATCTCTCTCTCTGTCTCTGTCTCTCTCTCTCTCCCTCAGGGAGCTGAGGAGAGTAAGGTGGCGCCCCCTGCCCACCTCGCCTACCTCTCCATGGGCCCTTCTTTCTCTGGCCGCTCCGGGAGCCCTGCGGGCTTGGGTTCAAGCCCCCACACACCGCACAGGCCAAGGGCGCATGCGCGACCGCAGGGGCCTAGGGCTGCCCTCAGGGGGGGGGTCCTCAGTGAAGGCACCGCCCTCCCTCCAGGCTCTGACCCAGCTGCAGCTCTTCCATCGCCGCCCTTCTGGACTCGGCTTCAGCTGTCTCCCTCCCCTCCCCCACTCCCACTCAGCTTGCAGGCCGCTTCCCTGCCTTGAAAGCATTGCTCTGGCCCTGAGGGCCACAGACCTACTGGGCTTCAAGCTCAAGGCTCTGCCTGGGCCTGCTGCTTCGGCCAGGGGCCCCCTTTTTCCTGGAAAGAGAAGGCATGGCCTCACCCCACGCCTGCACTTTGCCACGGCAGGCAGCCCAGATGTAGGAAAGGCTCTGTGGAGTCAGAAGTGCCGAGACAGGCAGATGGCACCAGAGGGTTTGGGGGCCAGGGCGCAACTGGGCTAGCCCCTCCTCCCGGGAGTCGGGGAGGCCCGGCCTTCCTAGTGCCCAGGCCACGGCTCCGGGGAGAAACCCGCCATGGAGGGCACGCGGGAGGCCCTCTGCCTGAGGTGGCAGGTGTCACGCCAGGGCCACTGCAAGCCTGGCTCGGCTTGCCTGCTTTCTCCAAAGGAGGCTGGCCGACCAGCCGAACCTGGCACCTGGGCCAGGCCCCTTCCAAGGGGACGAGTTCCAGAGGATAGAGCCCTGGGGGCGGCTGCCAAGTCTCCTGGGGCGTGTGCTGGGCCCCCGTCAGAGGAGGAAGCAGCCTGGTAAACGGTGTGCCAGGCCTGAGATCTGGAGGCCTCCCACAGCCGGGTCCCTGTCCTGCCCAGGCCCCCCGAGGGAGGACGATGGTCGGGCAGTGGCGAGCGGGGTGGGGCTGGCGCCGAGCCTGCCCTTGGATGCCCCGGGGAAGGGCGCCGGGGGATGGGCTGCCCTTGGCTAGGTCTGAGGGACCGACCCAGCTCGGGGCTGTCGGGGGCAGAGAGAGAACCCCCCTCCGCCCTTTCCCTTCAGCTTCTTAGGGCTGGCCAAATCCTTCCCAAGACAGCTTGTCTGGAGAAAATCAGACCCAGCTGAAGAACATGTGTCCATGGGGGAAACCCGGGAAACTGAGTCTCCCCACACAATAGCAGAGATTCTCATCTTGCATCCTCTCCTGAGCTAATGACAAAGGTGGATGTCCCGGGTGGGCCTGTGGAATGGGAGAGGGGAGGAAGTCTATTGTCATGCAGAGGGACATGGAAAGACTTGTCTGAAGCTTATCCCCTGCACTGGGGTCAGGTCGGGAAGGGACGGCACAGAGGTGAGCAGGAACCAACCGGCCTCTCTGTGGTGGGGCTGGCCCCGGGGCAGGCGTGGGGGTGATGGCTGGAAGTGGGATTGCGCGTGAGATGGCACCAGCCAGCGGTGGAGGCAGAGACTCAGAGGTCAGGGATCTCTCTCTCTGTCTCTGTCTCTCTCTCTCTCCCTCAGGGAGCTGAGGAGAGTAAGGTGGCGCCCCCTGCCCACCTCGCCTACCTCTCCATGGTCCCTTCTTTCTCTGGCCGCTCCGGGAGCCCTGCGGGCTTGGGTTCAAGCCCCCACACACCGCACAGGCCAAGGGCGCATGCGCGACCACCGCGGCCTAGGGCTGGCCTCCGGGGGGGGGTCCTCAGTGAACGCCCCGCCCTCCCTCCAGGCTCTGACCCAGCTGCAGCTCTTCCATCGCCGCCCTTCTGTACTGGGCTTCAGCTGTCTCCCTCCCCTCCCCCACTCCCACTCAGCTTGCAGGCCGCCTCCCTGCCTTGAAAGCATTGCTCTGGCCCTGAGGGCCACAGACCTACTGGGCTTCAAGCTCAAGGCTCTGCCTGGGCCTGCTGCTTCGGCCAGGGGCTCACTTTTTCCTGGAAAGAGAAGGCATGGCCTCACCCCACGCCTGCACTTTGCCACGGCAGGCAGCCCAGATGTAGGAAAGGCTCTGTGGAGTCAGAAGTGCCGAGACAGGCAGATGGCACCAGAGGGTTTGGGGGCCAGGGCGCAACTGGGCTAGACCCTCCTCCCGGGAGTCGGGGAGGCCCGACCTTCCTAGTGCCCAGGCCACGGCTCCGGGGAGAAACCCGCCATGGAGGGCACGCGGGAGGCCCTCTGCCTGAGGTGGCAGGTGTCACGCCAGGGCCACTGCAAGCCTGGCTCGGCTTGCCTGCTTTCTCCAAAGGAGGCTGGCCGACCAGCCGAACCTGGCACCTGGGCCAGGCCCCTTCCAAGGGGACGAGTTCCAGAGGATAGAGCCCTGGGGGCGGCTGCCAAGTCTCCTGGGGCGTGTGCTGGGCCCCCGTCAGAGGAGGAAGCAGCCTGGTAAACGGTGTGCCAGGCCTGAGATCTGGAGGCCTCCCACAGCCGGGTCCCTGTCCTGCCCAGGCCCCCCGAGGGAGGACGATGGTCGGGCAGTGGCGAGCGGGGTGGGGCTGGCGCCGAGCCTGCCCTTGGATGCCCCGGGGAAGGGCGCCGGGGGATGGGCTGCCCCTGGCCAGGTCTGAGGGACCGACCCAGCTCGGGGCTGTCGGGGGCAGAGAGAGAACCCCCCTCCGCCCTTTCCCTTCAGGTTCTTAGGGCTGGCCAAATCCTTCCCAAGACAGCTTGTCTGGAGAAAATCAGACCCAGCTGAAGAACATGTGTCCATGGGGGAAACCCGGGAAACTGAGTCTCCCCACACAATAGCAGAGATTCTCATCTTGCATCCTCTCCTGAGCTAATGACAAAGGTGGATGTCCCGGGTGGGCCTGTGGAATGGGAGAGGGGAGGAAGTCTATTGTCATGCAGAGGGACATGGAAAGACTTGTCTGAAGCTTATCCCCTGCACTGGGGTCAGGTCGGGAAGGGACGGCACAGAGGTGAGCAGGAACGAACCGGCCTCTCTGTGGTGGGGCTGGCCCCGGGGCAGGCGTGGGGGTGATGGCTGGAAGTGGGATGGCGCGTGAGTTGACACCAGCCAGCGGTGGAGGCAGAGACTCAGAGGTCAGGGATCTCTCTCTCTGTCTCTGTCTCTCTCTCTCTCCCTCAGGGAGCTGAGGAGAGTAAGGTGGCGCCCCCTGCCCACCTCGCCTACCTCTCCATGGGCCCTTCTTTCTCTGGCCGCTCCGGGAGCCCTGCGGGCTTGGGTTCAAGCCCCCACACACCGCACAGGCCAAGGGCGCATGCGCGACCGCCGGGGCCTAGGGCTGGCCTCGGGGGGGGGGGGGGCTCCTCAGTGAAGGCCCCGCCCTCCCTCCAGGCTCTGACCCAGCTGCAGCTCTTCCATCGCCGCCCTTCTGGACTCGGCTTCAGCTGTCTCCCTCCCCTCCCCCACTCCCACTCAGCTTGCAGGCCGCTTCCCTGCCTTGAAAGCATTGCTCTGGCCCTGAGGGCCACAGACCTACTGGGCTTCAAGCTCAAGGCTCTGCCTGGGCCTGCTGCTTCGGCCAGGGGCTCACTTTTTCCTGGAAAGAGAAGGCATGGCCTCACCCCACGCCTGCACTTTGCCACGGCAGGCAGCCCAGATGTAGGAAAGGCTCTGTGGAGTCAGAAGTGCCGAGACAGGCAGATGGCACCAGAGGGTTTGGGGGCCAGGGCGCAACTGGGCTAGCCCCTCCTCCCGGGAGTCGGGGAGGCCCGGCCTTCCTAGTGCCCAGGCCACGGCTCCGGGGAGAAACCCGCCATGGAGGGCACGCGGGAGGCCCTCTGCCTGAGGTGGCAGGTGTCACGCCAGGGCCACTGCAAGCCTGGCTCGGCTTGCCTGCTTTCTCCAAAGGAGGCTGGCCGACCAGCCGAACCTGGCACCTGGGCCAGGCCCCTTCCAAGGGGACGAGTTCCAGAGGATAGAGCCCTGGGGGCGGCTGCCAAGTCTCCTGGGGCGTGTGCTGGGCCCCCGTCAGAGGAGGAAGCAGCCTGGTAAACGGTGTGCCAGGCCTGAGATCTGGAGGCCTCCCACAGCCGGGTCCCTGTCCTGCCCAGGCCCCCCGAGGGAGGACGATGGTCGGGCAGTGGCGAGCGGGGTGGGGCTGGCGCCGAGCCTGCCCTTGGATGCCCCGGGGAAGGGCGCCGGGGGATGGGCTGCCCCTGGCCAGGTCTGAGGGACCGACCCAGCTCGGGGCTGTCGGGGGCAGAGAGAGAACCCCCCTCCGCCCTTTCCCTTCAGGTTCTTAGGGCTGGCCAAATCCTTCCCAAGACAGCTTGTCTGGAGAAAATCAGACCCAGCTGAAGAACATGTGTCCATGGGGGAAACCCGGGAAACTGAGTCTCCCCACACAATAGCAGAGATTCTCATCTTGCATCCTCTCCTGAGCTAATGACAAAGGTGGATGTCCCGGGTGGGCCTGTGGAATGGGAGAGGGGAGGAAGTCTATTGTCATGCAGAGGGACATGGAAAGACTTGTCTGAAGCTTATCCCCTGCACTGGGGTCAGGTCGGGAAGGGACGGCACAGAGGTGAGCAGGAACGAACCGGCCTCTCTGTGGTGGGGCTGGCCCCGGGGCAGGCGTGGGGGTGATGGCTGGAAGTGGGATGGCGCGTGAGTTGGCACCAGCCAGCGGTGGAGGCAGAGACTCAGAGGTCAGGGATCTCTCTCTCTGTCTCTGTCTCTCTCTCTCTCCCTCAGGGAGCTGAGGAGAGTAAGGTGGCGCCCCCTGCCCACCTCGCCTACCTCTCCATGGGCCCTTCTTTCTCTGGCCGCTCCGGGAGCCCTGCGGGCTTGGGTTCAAGCCCCCACACACCGCACAGGCCAAGGGCGCATGCGCGACCGCCGGGGCCTAGGGCTGGCATCGGGGGGGGGGGGGGTCCTCAGTGAAGGCCCCGCCCTCCCTCCAGGCTCTGACCCAGCTGCAGCTCTTCCATCGCCGCCCTTCTGGACTCGGCTTCAGCTGTCTCCCTCCCCTCCCCCACTCCCACTCAGCTTGCAGGCCGCTTCCCTGCCTTGAAAGCATTGCTCTGGCCCTGAGGGCCACAGACCTACTGGGCTTCAAGCTCAAGGCTCTGCCTGGGCCTGCTGCTTCGGCCAGGGGCTCACTTTTTCCTGGAAAGAGAAGGCATGGCCTCACCCCACGCCTGCACTTTGCCACGGCAGGCAGCCCAGATGTAGGAAAGGCTCTGTGGAGTCAGAAGTGCCGAGACAGGCAGATGGCACCAGAGGGTTTGGGGGCCAGGGCGCAACTGGGCTAGCCCCTCCTCCCGGGAGTCGGGGAGGCCCGGCCTTCCTAGTGCCCAGGCCACGGCTCCGGGGAGAAACCCGCCATGGAGGGCACGCGGGAGGCCCTCTGCCTGAGGTGGCAGGTGTCACGCCAGGGCCACTGCAAGCCTGGCTCGGCTTGCCTGCTTTCTCCAAAGGAGGCTGGCCGACCAGCCGAACCTGGCACCTGGGCCAGGCCCCTTCCAAGGGGACGAGTTCCAGAGGATAGAGCCCTGG
Source organism: Diceros bicornis minor (assembly GCF_020826845.1). Taxonomy (NCBI): domain Eukaryota; kingdom Metazoa; phylum Chordata; class Mammalia; order Perissodactyla; family Rhinocerotidae; genus Diceros; species Diceros bicornis. The sequence continues at coordinate 79,704 of NW_026691358.1, read as the reverse complement.
GGGCGGCTGCCAAGTCTCCTGGGGCGTGTGCTGGGCCCCCGTCAGAGGAGGAAGCAGCCTGGTAAACGGTGTGCCAGGCCTGAGATCTGGAGGCCTCCCACAGCCGGGTCCCTGTCCTGCCCAGGCCCCCCGAGGGAGGACGATGGTCGGGCAGTGGCGAGCGGGGTGGGGCTGGCGCCGAGCCTGCCCTTGGATGCCCCGGGGAAGGGCGCCGGGGGATGGGCTGCCCCTGGCCGGGTCTGAGGGACCGACCCAGCTCGGGGCTGTCGGGGGCAGAGAGAGAACCCCCCTCCGCCCTTTCCCTTCAGCTTCTTAGGGCTGGCCAAATCCTTCCCAAGACAGCTTGTCTGGAGAAAATCAGACCCAGCTGAAGAACATGTGTCCATGGGGGAAACCCGGGAAACTGAGTCTCCCCACACAATAGCAGAGATTCTCATCTTGCATCCTCTCCTGAGCTAATGACAAAGGTGGATGTCCCGGGTGGGTGGACCTGTGGAATGGGAGAGGGGAGGAAGTCTATTGTCATGCAGAGGGACATGGAAAGACTTGTCTGAAGCTTATCCCCTGCACTGGGGTCAGGTCGGGAAGGGACGGCACAGAGGTGAGCAGGAACCAACCGGCCTCTCTGTGGTGGGGCTGGCCCCGGGGCAGGCGTGGGGGTGATGGCTGTAAGTGGGATGGCGCGTGAGTTGGCACCAGCCAGCGGTGGAGGCAGAGACTCAGAGGTCAGGGATCTCTCTCTCTGTCTCTCTCTCTCTCTCCCTCAGGGAGCTGAGGAGAGTAAGGTGGCGCCCCCTGCCCACCTCGCCTACCTCTCCATGGGCCCTTCTTTCTCTGGCCGCTCCGGGAGCCCTGCGGGCTTGGGTTCAAGCCCCCACACACCGCACAGGCCAAGGGCGCATGCGCGACCGCCGGGGCCTAGGGCTGGCCTCGGGGGGGGGGGGGTCCTCAGTGAAGGCCCCGCCCTCCCTCCAGGCTCTGACCCAGCTGCAGCTCTTCCATCGCCGCCCTTCTGGACTCGGCTTCAGCTGTCTCCCTCCCCTCCCCCACTCCCACTCAGCTTGCAGGCCGCTTCCCTGCCTTGAAAGCATTGCTCTGGCCCTGAGGGCCACAGACCTACTGGGCTTCAAGCTCAAGGCTCTGCCTGGGCCTGCTGCTTCGGCCAGGGGCTCACTTTTTCCTGGAATGAGAAGGCATGGCCTCACCCCACGCCTGCACTTTGCCACGGCAGGCAGCCCAGATGTAGGAAAGGCTCTGTGGAGTCAGAAGTGCCGAGACAGGCAGATGGCACCAGAGGGTTTGGGGGCCAGGGCGCAACTGGGCTAGCCCCTCCTCCCGGGAGTCGGGGAGGCCCGGCCTTCCTAGTGCCCAGGCCACGGCTCCGGGGAGAAACCCGCCATGGAGGGCACGCGGGAGGCCCTCTGCCTGAGGTGGCAGGTGTCACGCCAGGGCCACTGCAAGCCTGGCTCGGCTTGCCTGCTTTCTCCAAAGGAGGCTGGCCGACCAGCCGAACCTGGCACCTGGGCCAGGCCCCTTCCAAGGGGACGAGTTCCAGAGGATAGAGCCCTGGGGGCGGCTGCCAAGTCTCCTGGGGCGTGTGCTGGGCCCCCGTCAGAGGAGGAAGCAGCCTGGTAAACGGTGTGCCAGGCCTGAGATCTGGAGGCCTCCCACAGCCGGGTCCCTGTCCTGCCCAGGCCCCCCGAGGGAGGACGATGGTCGGGCAGTGGCGAGCGGGGTGGGGCTGGCGCCGAGCCTGCCCTTGGATGCCCCGGGGAAGGGCGCCGGGGGATGGGCTGCCCCTGGCCAGGTCTGAGGGACCGACCCAGCTCGGGGCTGTCGGGGGCAGAGAGAGAACCCCCCTCCGCCCTTTCCCTTCAGCTTCTTAGGGCTGGCCAAATCCTTCCCAAGACAGCTTGTCTGGAGAAAATCAGACCCAGCTGAAGAACATGTGTCCATGGGGGAAACCCGGGAAACTGAGTCTCCCCACACAATAGCAGAGATTCTCATCTTGCATCCTCTCCTGAGCTAATGACAAAGGTGGATGTCCCGGGTGGGTGGACCTGTGGAATGGGAGAGGGGAGGAAGTCTATTGTCATGCAGAGGGACATGGAAAGACTTGTCTGAAGCTTATCCCCTGCACTGGGGTCAGGTCGGGAAGGGACGGCACAGAGGTGAGCAGGAACCAACCGGCCTCTCTGTGGTGGGGCTGGCCCCGGGGCAGGCGTGGGGGTGATGGCTGTAAGTGGGATGGCGCGTGAGTTGGCACCAGCCAGCGGTGGAGGCAGAGACTCAGAGGTCAGGGATCTCTCTCTCTGTCTCTCTCTCTCTCTCCCTCAGGGAGCTGAGGAGAGTAAGGTGGCGCCCCCTGCCCACCTCGCCTACCTCTCCATGGGCCCTTCTTTCTCTGGCCGCTCCGGGAGCCCTGCGGGCTTGGGTTCAAGCCCCCACACACCGCACAGGCCAAGGGCGCATGCGCGACCGCCGGGGCCTAGGGCTGGCCTCGGGGGGGGGGGTCCTCAGTGAAGGCCCCGCCCTCCCTCCAGGCTCTGACCCAGCTGCAGCTCTTCCATCGCCGCCCTTCTGGACTCGGCTTCAGCTGTCTCCCTCCCCTCCCCCACTCCCACTCAGCTTGCAGGCCGCTTCCCTGCCTTGAAAGCATTGCTCTGGCCCTGAGGGCCACAGACCTACTGGGCTTCAAGCTCAAGGCTCTGCCTGGGCCTGCTGCTTCGGCCAGGGGCTCACTTTTTCCTGGAATGAGAAGGCATGGCCTCACCCCACGCCTGCACTTTGCCACGGCAGGCAGCCCAGATGTAGGAAAGGCTCTGTGGAGTCAGAAGTGCCGAGACAGGCAGATGGCACCAGAGGGTTTGGGGGCCAGGGCGCAACTGGGCTAGCCCCTCCTCCCGGGAGTCGGGGAGGCCCGGCCTTCCTAGTGCCCAGGCCACGGCTCCGGGGAGAAACCCGCCATGGAGGGCACGCGGGAGGCCCTCTGCCTGAGGTGGCAGGTGTCACGCCAGGGCCACTGCAAGCCTGGCTCGGCTTGCCTGCTTTCTCCAAAGGAGGCTGGCCGACCAGCCGAACCTGGCACCTGGGCCAGGCCCCTTCCAAGGGGACGAGTTCCAGAGGATAGAGCCCTGGGGGCGGCTGCCAAGTCTCCTGGGGCGTGTGCTGGGCCCCCGTCAGAGGAGGAAGCAGCCTGGTAAACGGTGTGCCAGGCCTGAGATCTGGAGGCCTCCCACAGCCGGGTCCCTGTCCTGCCCAGGCCCCCCGAGGGAGGACGATGGTCGGGCAGTGGCGAGCGGGGTGGGGCTGGCGCCGAGCCTGCCCTTGGATGCCCCGGGGAAGGGCGCCGGGGGATGGGCTGCCCCTGGCCAGGTCTGAGGGACCGACCCAGCTCGGGGCTGTCGGGGGCAGAGAGAGAACCCCCCTCCGCCCTTTCCCTTCAGGTTCTTAGGGCTGGCCAAATCCTTCCCAAGACAGCTTGTCTGGAGAAAATCAGACCCAGCTGAAGAACATGTGTCCATGGGGGAAACCCGGGAAACTGAGTCTCCCCACACAATAGCAGAGATTCTCATCTTGCATCCTCTCCTGAGCTAATGACAAAGGTGGATGTCCCGGGTGGGCCTGTGGAATGGGAGAGGGGAGGAAGTCTATTGTCATGCAGAGGGACATGGAAAGACTTGTCTGAAGCTTATCCCCTGCACTGGGGTCAGGTCGGGAAGGGACGGCACAGAGGTGAGCAGGAAGGAACCGGCCTCTCTGTGGTGGGGCTGGCCCCGGGGCAGGCGTGGGGGTGATGGCTGTAAGTGGGATGGCGCCTGAGTTGGCACCAGCCAGCGGTGGAGGCAGAGACTCAGAGGTCAGGGATCTCTCTCTCTGTCTCTCTCTCTCTCTCCCTCAGGGAGCTGAGGAGAGTAAGGTGGCGCCCCCTGCCCACCTCGCCTACCTCTCCATGGGCCCTTCTTTCTCTGGCCGCTCCGGGAGCCCTGCGGGCTTGGGTTCAAGCCCCCACACACCGCACAGGCCAAGGGCGCATGCGCGACCGCCGGGGCCTAGGGCTGGCCTCGGGGGGGGGGGGGGGGGTCCTCAGTGAAGGCCCCGCCCTCCCTCCAGGCTCTGACCCAGCTGCAGCTCTTCCATCGCCGCCCTTCTGGACTCGGCTTCAGCTGTCTCCCTCCCCTCCCCCACTCCCACTCAGCTTGCAGGCCGCTTCCCTGCCTTGAAAGCATTGCTCTGGCCCTGAGGGCCACAGACCTACTGGGCTTCAAGCTCAAGGCTCTGCCTGGGCCTGCTGCTTCGGCCAGGGGCTCACTTTTTCCTGGAATGAGAAGGCATGGCCTCACCCCACGCCTGCACTTTGCCACGGCAGGCAGCCCAGATGTAGGAAAGGCTCTGTGGAGTCAGAAGTGCCGAGACAGGCAGATGGCACCAGAGGGTTTGGGGGCCAGGGCGCAACTGGGCTAGCCCCTCCTCCCGGGAGTCGGGGAGGCCCGGCCTTCCTAGTGCCCAGGCCACGGCTCCGGGGAGAAACCCGCCATGGAGGGCACGCGGGAGGCCCTCTGCCTGAGGTGGCAGGTGTCACGCCAGGGCCACTGCAAGCCTGGCTCGGCTTGCCTGCTTTCTCCAAAGGAGGCTGGCCGACCAGCCGAACCTGGCACCTGGGCCAGGCCCCTTCCAAGGGGACGAGTTCCAGAGGATAGAGCCCTGGGGGCGGCTGCCAAGTCTCCTGGGGCGTGTGCTGGGCCCCCGTCAGAGGAGGAAGCAGCCTGGTAAACGGTGTGCCAGGCCTGAGATCTGGAGGCCTCCCACAGCCGGGTCCCTGTCCTGCCCAGGCCCCCCGAGGGAGGACGATGGTCGGGCAGTGGCGAGCGGGGTGGGGCTGGCGCCGAGCCTGCCCTTGGATGCCCCGGGGAAGGGCGCCGGGGGATGGGCTGCCCCTGGCCAGGTCTGAGGGACCGACCCAGCTCGGGGCTGTCGGGGGCAGAGAGAGAACCCCCCTCCGCCCTTTCCCTTCAGGTTCTTAGGGCTGGCCAAATCCTTCCCAAGACAGCTTGTCTGGAGAAAATCAGACCCAGCTGAAGAACATGTGTCCATGGGGGAAACCCGGGAAACTGAGTCTCCCCACACAATAGCAGAGATTCTCATCTTGCATCCTCTCCTGAGCTAATGACAAAGGTGGATGTCCCGGGTGGGCCTGTGGAATGGGAGAGGGGAGGAAGTCTATTGTCATGCAGAGGGACATGGAAAGACTTGTCTGAAGCTTATCCCCTGCACTGGGGTCAGGTCGGGAAGGGACGGCACAGAGGTGAGCAGGAAGGAACCGGCCTCTCTGTGGTGGGGCTGGCCCCGGGGCAGGCGTGGGGGTGATGGCTGGAAGTGGGATGGCGCGTGAGTTGGCACCAGCCAGCGGTGGAGGCAGAGACTCAGAGGTCAGGGATCTCTCTCTCTGTCTCTGTCTCTCTCTCTCTCCCTCAGGGAGCTGAGGAGAGTAAGGTGGCGCCCCCTGCCCACCTCGCCTACCTCTCCATGGGCCCTTCTTTCTCTGGCCGCTCCGGGAGCCCTGCGGGCTTGGGTTCAAGCACCCACACACCGCACAGGCCAAGGGCGCATGCACGACCGCCGGGTCCTAGGGCTGGCCTCGGGGGGCGGGGGGCTCCTCAGTGAAGGCCCTGCCCTCCCTCCAGGCTCTGACCCAGCTGCAGCTCTTCCATCGCCGCCCTTCTGGACTCGGCTTCAGCTGTCTCCCTCCCCTCCCCCACTCCCACTCAGCTTGCAGGCCGCTTCCCTGCCTTGAAAGCATTGCTCTGGCCCTGAGGGCCACAGACCTACTGGGCTTCAAGCTCAAGGCTCTGCCTGGGCCTGCTGCTTCGGCCAGGGGCTCACTTTTTCCTGGAAAGAGAAGGCATGGCCTCACCCCACGCCTGCACTTTGCCACGGCAGGCAGCCCAGATGTAGGAAAGGCTCTGTGGAGTCAGAAGTGCCGAGACAGGCAGATGGCACCAGAGGGTTTGGGGGCCAGGGCGCAACTGGGCTAGCCCCTCCTCCCGGGAGTCGGGGAGGCCCGGCCTTCCTAGTGCCCAGGCCACGGCTCCGGGGAGAAACCCGCCATGGAGGGCACGCGGGAGGCCCTCTGCCTGAGGTGGCAGGTGTCACGCCAGGGCCACTGCAAGCCTGGCTCGGCTTGCCTGCTTTCTCCAAAGGAGGCTGGCCGACCAGCCGAACCTGGCACCTGGGCCAGGCCCCTTCCAAGGGGACGAGTTCCAGAGGATAGAGCCCTGGGGGCGGCTGCCAAGTCTCCTGGGGCGTGTGCTGGGCCCCCGTCAGAGGAGGAAGCAGCCTGGTAAACGGTGTGCCAGGCCTGAGATCTGGAGGCCTCCCACAGCCGGGTCCCTGTCCTGCCCAGGCCCCCCGAGGGAGGACGATGGTCGGTCAGTGGCGAGCGGGGTGGGGCTGGCGCCGAGCCTGCCCTTGGATGCCCCGGGGAAGGGCGCCGGGGGATGGGCTGCCCCTGGCCAGGTCTGAGGGACCGACCCAGCTCGGGGCTGTCGGGGGCAGAGAGAGAACCCCCCTCCGCCCTTTCCCTTCAGGTTCTTAGGGCTGGCCAAATCCTTCCCAAGACAGCTTGTCTGGAGAAAATCAGACCCAGCTGAAGAACATGTGTCCATGGGGGAAACCCGGGAAACTGAGTCTCCCCACACAATAGCAGAGATTCTCATCTTGCATCCTCTCCTGAGCTAATGACAAAGGTGGATGTCCCGGGTGGGCCTGTGGAATGGGAGAGGGGAGGAAGTCTATTGTCATGCAGAGGGACATGGAAAGACTTGTCTGAAGCTTATCCCCTGCACTGGGGTCAGGTCGGGAAGGGACGGCACAGAGGTGAGCAGGAAGGAACCGGCCTCTCTGTGGTGGGGCTGGCCCCGGGGCAGGCGTGGGGGTGATGGCTGGAAGTGGGATGGCGCGTGAGTTGACACCAGCCAGCGGTGGAGGCAGAGACTCAGAGGTCAGGGATCTCTCTCTCTGTCTCTGTCTCTCTCTCTCTCCCTCAGGGAGCTGAGGAGAGTAAGGTGGCGCCCCCTGCCCACCTCGCCTACCTCTCCATGGGCCCTTCTTTCTCTGGCCGCTCCGGGAGCCCTGCGGGCTTGGGTTCAAGCACCCACACACCGCACAGGCCAAGGGCGCATGCGCGACCGCCGGGGCCTAGGGCTGGCCTGGGGGGGGGGGGGCTCCTCAGTGAAGGCCCTGCCCTCCCTCCAGGCTCTGACCCAGCTGCAGCTCTTCCATCGCCGCCCTTCTGGACTCGGCTTCAGCTGTCTCCCTCCCCTCCCCCACTCCCACTCAGCTTGCAGGCCGCTTCCCTGCCTTGAAAGCATTGCTCTGGCCCTGAGGGCCACAGACCTACTGGGCTTCAAGCTCAAGGCTCTGCCTGGGCCTGCTGCTTCGGCCAGGGGCTCACTTTTTCCTGGAAAGAGAAGGCATGGCCTCACCCCACGCCTGCACTTTGCCACGGCAGGCAGCCCAGATGTAGGAAAGGCTCTGTGGAGTCAGAAGTGCCGAGACAGGCAGATGGCACCAGAGGGTTTGGGGGCCAGGGCGCAACTGGGCTAGCCCCTCCTCCCGGGAGTCGGGGAGGCCCGGCCTTCCTAGTGCCCAGGCCACGGCTCCGGGGAGAAACCCGCCATGGAGGGCACGCGGGAGGCCCTCTGCCTGAGGTGGCAGGTGTCACGCCAGGGCCACTGCAAGCCTGGCTCGGCTTGCCTGCTTTCTCCAAAGGAGGCTGGCCGACCAGCCGAACCTGGCACCTGGGCCAGGCCCCTTCCAAGGGGACGAGTTCCAGAGGATAGAGCCCTGGGGGCGGCTGCCAAGTCTCCTGGGGCGTGTGCTGGGCCCCCGTCAGAGGAGGAAGCAGCCTGGTAAACGGTGTGCCAGGCCTGAGATCTGGAGGCCTCCCACAGCCGGGTCCCTGTCCTGCCCAGGCCCCCCGAGGGAGGACGATGGTCGGGCAGTGGCGAGCGGGGTGGGGCTGGCGCCGAGCCTGCCCTTGGATGCCCCGGGGAAGGGCGCCGGGGGATGGGCTGCCCCTGGCCGGGTCTGAGGGACCGACCCAGCTCGGGGCTGTCGGGGGCAGAGAGAGAACCCCCCTCCGCCCTTTCCCTTCAGCTTCTTAGGGCTGGCCAAATCCTTCCCAAGACAGCTTGTCTGGAGAAAATCAGACCCAGCTGAAGAACATGTGTCCATGGGGGAAACCCGGGAAACTGAGTCTCCCCACACAATAGCAGAGATTCTCATCTTGCATCCTCTCCTGAGCTAATGACAAAGGTGGATGTCCCGGGTGGGTGGACCTGTGGAATGGGAGAGGGGAGGAAGTCTATTGTCATGCAGAGGGACATGGAAAGACTTGTCTGAAGCTTATCCCCTGCACTGGGGTCAGGTCAGGAAGGGACGGCACAGAGGTGAGCAGGAACCAACCGGCCTCTCTGTGGTGGGGCTGGCCCCGGTGCAGGCGTGGGGGTGATGGCTGGAAGTGGGATGGCGCGTGAGTTGGCACCAGCCAGCGGTGGAGGCAGAGACTCAGAGGTCAGGGATCTCTCTCTCTGTCTCTGTCTCTCTCTCTCTCCCTCAGGGAGCTGAGGAGAGTAAGGTGGCGCCCCCTGCCCACCTCGCCTACCTCTCCATGGGCCCTTCTTTCTCTGGCCGCTCCGGGAGCCCTGCGGGCTTGGGTTCAAGCCCCCACACACCGCACAGGCCAAGGGCGCATGCGCGACCGCAGGGGCCTAGGGCTGCCCTCAGGGGGGGGGTCCTCAGTGAAGGCCCCGCCCTCCCTCCAGGCTCTGACCCAGCTGCAGCTCTTCCATCGCCGCCCTTCTGGACTCGGCTTCAGCTGTCTCCCTCCCCTCCCCCACTCCCACTCAGCTTGCAGGCCGCTTCCCTGCCTTGAAAGCATTGCTCTGGCCCTGAGGGCCACAGACCTACTGGGCTTCAAGCTCAAGGCTCTGCCTGGGCCTGCTGCTTCGGCCAGGGGCTCACTTTTTCCTGGAAAGAGAAGGCATGGCCTCACCCCACGCCTGCACTTTGCCACGGCAGGCAGCCCAGATGTAGGAAAGGCTCTGTGGAGTCAGAAGTGCCGAGACAGGCAGATGGCACCAGAGGGTTTGGGGGCCAGGGCGCAACTGGGCTAGCCCCTCCTCCCGGGAGTCGGGGAGGCCCGGCCTTCCTAGTGCCCAGGCCACGGCTCCGGGGAGAAACCCGCCATGGAGGGCACGCGGGAGGCCCTCTGCCTGAGGTGGCAGGTGTCACGCCAGGGCCACTGCAAGCCTGGCTCGGCTTGCCTGCTTTCTCCAAAGGAGGCTGGCCGACCAGCCGAACCTGGCACCTGGGCCAGGCCCCTTCCAAGGGGACGAGTTGCAGAGGATAGAGCCCTGGGGGCGGCTGCCAAGTCTCCTGGGGCGTGTGCTGGGCCCCCGTCAGAGGAGGAAGCAGCCTGGTAAACGGTGTGCCAGGCCTGAGATCTGGAGGCCTCCCACAGCCGGGTCCCTGTCCTGCCCAGGCCCCCCGAGGGAGGACGATGGTCGGGCAGTGGCGAGCGGGGTGGGGCTGGCGCCGAGCCTGCCCTTGGATGCCCCGGGGAAGGGCGCCGGGGGATGGGCTGCCCCTGGCCAGGTCTGAGGGACCGACCCAGCTCGGGGCTGTCGGGGGCAGAGAGAGAACCCCCCTCCGCCCTTTCCCTTCAGCTTCTTAGGGCTGGCCAAATCCTTCCCAAGACAGCTTGTCTGGAGAAAATCAGACCCAGCTGAAGAACATGTGTCCATGGGGGAAACCCGGGAAACTGAGTCTCCCCACACAATAGCAGAGATTCTCATCTTGCATCCTCTCCTGAGCTAATGACAAAGGTGGATGTCCCGGGTGGGCCTGTGGAATGGGAGAGGGGAGGAAGTCTATTGTCATGCAGAGGGACATGGAAAGACTTGTCTGAAGCTTATCCCCTGCACTGGGGTCAGGTCGGGAAGGGACGGCACAGAGCTGAGCAGGAACCAACCGGCCTCTCTGTGGTGGGGCTGGCCCCGGGGCAGGCGTGGGGGTGATGGCTGGAAGTGGGATTGCGCGTGAGATGGCACCAGCCAGCGGTGGAGGCAGAGACTCAGAGGTCAGGGATCTCTCTCTCTGTCTCTGTCTCTCTCTCTCTCCCTCAGGGAGCTGAGGAGAGTAAGGTGGCGCCCCCTGCCCACCTCGCCTACCTCTCCATGGTCCCTTCTTTCTCTGGCCGCTCCGGGAGCCCTGCGGGCTTGGGTTCAAGCCCCCACACACCGCACAGGCCAAGGGCGCATGCGCGACCACCGCGGCCTAGGGCTGGCCTCCGGGGGGGGGTCCTCAGTGAACGCCCCGCCCTCCCTCCAGGCTCTGACCCAGCTGCAGCTCTTCCATCGCCGCCCTTCTGTACTGGGCTTCAGCTGTCTCCCTCCCCTCCCCCACTCCCACTCAGCTTGCAGGCCGCCTCCCTGCCTTGAAAGCATTGCTCTGGCCCTGAGGGCCACAGACCTACTGGGCTTCAAGCTCAAGGCTCTGCCTGGGCCTGCTGCTTCGGCCAGGGGCTCACTTTTTCCTGGAAAGAGAAGGCATGGCCTCACCCCACGCCTGCACTTTGCCACGGCAGGCAGCCCAGATGTAGGAAAGGCTCTGTGGAGTCAGAAGTGCCGAGACAGGCAGATGGCACCAGAGGGTTTGGGGGCCAGGGCGCAACTGGGCTAGCCCCTCCTCCCGGGAGTCGGGGAGGCCCGGCCTTCCTAGTGCCCAGGCCACGGCTCCGGGGAGAAACCCGCCATGGAGGGCACGCGGGAGGCCCTCTGCCTGAGGTGGCAGGTGTCACGCCAGGGCCACTGCAAGCCTGGCTCGGCTTGCCTGCTTTCTCCAAAGGAGGCTGGCCGACCAGCCGAACCTGGCACCTGGGCCAGGCCCCTTCCAAGGGGACGAGTTCCAGAGGATAGAGCCCTGGGGGCGGCTGCCAAGTCTCCTGGGGCGTGTGCTGGGCCCCCGTCAGAGGAGGAAGCAGCCTGGTAAACGGTGTGCCAGGCCTGAGATCTGGAGGCCTCCCACAGCCGGGTCCCTGTCCTGCCCAGGCCCCCCGAGGGAGGACGATGGTCGGGCAGTGGCGAGCGGGGTGGGGCTGGCGCCGAGCCTGCCCTTGGATGCCCCGGGGAAGGGCGCCGGGGGATGGGCTGCCCCTGGCCAGGTCTGAGGGACCGACCCAGCTCGGGGCTGTCGGGGGCAGAGAGAGAACCCCCCTCCGCCCTTTCCCTTCAGCTTCTTAGGGCTGGCCAAATCCTTCCCAAGACAGCTTGTCTGGAGAAAATCAGACCCAGCTGAAGAACATGTGTCCATGGGGGAAACCCGGGAAACTGAGTCTCCCCACACAATAGCAGAGATTCTCATCTTGCATCCTCTCCTGAGCTAATGACAAAGGTGGATGTCCCGGGTGGGCCTGTGGAATGGGAGAGGGGAGGAAGTCTATTGTCATGCAGAGGGACATGGAAAGACTTGTCTGAAGCTTATCCCCTGCACTGGGGTCAGGTCGGGAAGGGACGGCACAGAGGTGAGCAGGAACCAACCGGCCTCTCTGTGGTGGGGCTGGCCCCGGGGCAGGCGTGGGGGTGATGGCTGGAAGTGGGATTGCGCGTGAGATGGCACCAGCCAGCGGTGGAGGCAGAGACTCAGAGGTCAGGGATCTCTCTCTCTGTCTCTGTCTCTCTCTCTCTCCCTCAGGGAGCTGAGGAGAGTAAGGTGGCGCCCCCTGCCCACCTCGCCTACCTCTCCATGGTCCCTTCTTTCTCTGGCCGCTCCGGGAGCCCTGCGGGCTTGGGTTCAAGCCCCCACACACCGCACAGGCCAAGGGCGCATGCGCGACCACCGCGGCCTAGGGCTGGCCTCCGGGGGGGGGTCCTCAGTGAACGCCCCGCCCTCCCTCCAGGCTCTGACCCAGCTGCAGCTCTTCCATCGCCGCCCTTCTGTACTGGGCTTCAGCTGTCTCCCTCCCCTCCCCCACTCCCACTCAGCTTGCAGGCCGCCTCCCTGCCTTGAAAGCATTCCTCTGGCCCTGAGGGCCACAGACCTACTGGGCTTCAAGCTCAAGGCTCTGCCTGGGCCTGCTGCTTCGGCCAGGGGCTCACTTTTTCCTGGAAAGAGAAGGCATGGCCTCACCCCACGCCTGCACTTTGCCACGGCAGGCAGCCCAGATGTAGGAAAGGCTCTGTGGAGTCAGAAGTGCCGAGACAGGCAGATGGCACCAGAGGGTTTGGGGGCCAGGGCGCAACTGGGCTAGCCCCTCCTCCCGGGAGTCGGGGAGGCCCGGCCTTCCTAGTGCCCAGGCCACGGCTCCGGGGAGAAACCCGCCATGGAGGGCACGCGGGAGGCCCTCTGCCTGAGGTGGCAGGTGTCACGCCAGGGCCACTGCAAGCCTGGCTCGGCTTGCCTGCTTTCTCCAAAGGAGGCTGGCCGACCAGCCGAACCTGGCACCTGGGCCAGGCCCCTTCCAAGGGGACGAGTTCCAGAGGATAGAGCCCTGGGGGCGGCTGCCAAGTCTCCTGGGGCGTGTGCTGGGCCCCCGTCAGAGGAGGAAGCAGCCTGGTAAACGGTGTGCCAGGCCTGAGATCTGGAGGCCTCCCACAGCCGGGTCCCTGTCCTGCCCAGGCCCCCCGAGGGAGGACGATGGTCGGGCAGTGGCGAGCGGGGTTGGGCTGGCGCCGAGCCTGCCCTTGGATGCCCCGGGGAAGGGCGCCGGGGGATGGGCTGCCCCTGGCTAGGTCTGAGGGACCGACCCAGCTCGGGGCTGTCGGGGGCAGAGAGAGAAACCCCCTCCGCCCTTTCCCTTCAGCTTCTTAGGGCTGGCCAAATCCTTCCCAAGACAGCTTGTCTGGAGAAAATCAGACCCAGCTGAAGAACATGTGTCCATGGGGGAAACCCGGGAAACTGAGTCTCCCCACACAATAGCAGAGATTCTCATCTTGCATCCTCTCCTGAGCTAATGACAAAGGTGGATGTCCCGGGTGGGCCTGTGGAATGGGAGAGGGGAGGAAGTCTATTGTCATGCAGAGGGACATGGAAAGACTTGTCTGAAGCTTATCCCCTGCACTGGGGTCAGGTCGGGAAGGGACGGCACAGAGGTGAGCAGGAACCAACCGGCCTCTCTGTGGTGGGGCTGGCCCCGGGGCAGGCGTGGGGGTGATGGCTGGAAGTGGGATTGCGCGTGAGATGGCACCAGCCAGCGGTGGAGGCAGAGACTCAGAGGTCAGGGATCTCTCTCTCTGTCTCTGTCTCTCTCTCTCTCCCTCAGGGAGCTGAGGAGAGTAAGGTGGCGCCCCCTGCCCACCTCGCCTACCTCTCCATGGTCCCTTCTTTCTCTGGCCGCTCCGGGAGCCCTGCGGGCTTGGGTTCAAGCCCCCACACACCGCACAGGCCAAGGGCGCATGCGCGACCACCGCGGCCTAGGGCTGGCCTCCGGGGGGGGGTCCTCAGTGAACGCCCCGCCCTCCCTCCAGGCTCTGACCCAGCTGCAGCTCTTCCATCGCCGCCCTTCTGTACTGGGCTTCAGCTGTCTCCCTCCCCTCCCCCACTCCCACTCAGCTTGCAGGCCGCCTCCCTGCCTTGAAAGCATTGCTCTGGCCCTGAGGGCCACAGACCTACTGGGCTTCAAGCTCAAGGCTCTGCCTGGGCCTGCTGCTTCGGCCAGGGGCTCACTTTTTCCTGGAAAGAGAAGGCATGGCCTCACCCCACGCCTGCACTTTGCCACGGCAGGCAGCCCAGATGTAGGAAAGGCTCTGTGGAGTCAGAAGTGCCGAGACAGGCAGATGGCACCAGAGGGTTTGGGGGCCAGGGCGCAACTGGGCTAGCCCCTCCTCCCGGGAGTCGGGGAGGCCCGGCCTTCCTAGTGCCCAGGCCACGGCTCCGGGGAGAAACCCGCCATGGAGGGCACGCGGGAGGCCCTCTGCCTGAGGTGGCAGGTGTCACGCCAGGGCCACTGCAAGCCTGGCTCGGCTTGCCTGCTTTCTCCAAAGGAGGCTGGCCGACCAGCCGAACCTGGCACCTGGGCCAGGCCCCTTCCAAGGGGACGAGTTGCAGAGGATAGAGCCCTGGGGGCGGCTGCCAAGTCTCCTGGGGCGTGTGCTGGGCCCCCGTCAGAGGAGGAAGCAGCCTGGTAAACGGTGTGCCAGGCCTGAGATCTGGAGGCCTCCCACAGCCGGGTCCCTGTCCTGCCCAGGCCCCCCGAGGGAGGACGATGGTCGGGCAGTGGCGAGCGGGGTGGGGCTGGCGCCGAGCCTGCCCTTGGATGCCCCAGGGAAGGGCGCCGGGGGATGGGCTGCCCCTGGCCAGGTCTGAGGGACCGACCCAGCTCGGGGCTGTCGGGGGCAGAGAGAGAACCCCCCTCCGCCCTTTCCCTTCAGCTTCTTAGGGCTGGCCAAATCCTTCCCAAGACAGCTTGTCTGGAGAAAATCAGACCCAGCTGAAGAACATGTGTCCATGGGGGAAACCCGGGAAACTGAGTCTCCCCACACAATAGCAGAGATTCTCATCTTGCATCCTCTCCTGAGCTAATGACAAAGGTGGATGTCCCGGGTGGGTGGACCTGTGGAATGGGAGAGGGGAGGAAGTCTATTGTCATGCAGAGGGACATGGAAAAGACTTGTCTGAAGCTTATCCCCTGCACTGGGGTCAGGTCGGGAAGGGACGGCACAGAGGTGAGCAGGAACCAACCGGCCTCTCTGTGGTGGGGCTGGCCCCGGGGCAGGCGTGGGGGTGATGGCTGGAAGTGGGATGGCGCGTGAGTTGGCACCAGCCAGCGGTGGAGGCAGAGACTCAGAGGTCAGGGATCTCTCTCTCTGTCTCTGTCTCTCTCTCTCTCCCTCAGGGAGCTGAGGAGAGTAAGGTGGCGCCCCCTGCCCACCTCGCCTACCTCTCCATGGGCCCTTCTTTCTCTGGCCGCTCCGGGAGCCCTGCGGGCTTGGGTTCAAGCACCCACACACCGCACAGGCCAAGGGCGCATGCGCGACCGCCAGGGCCTAGGGCTGGCCTCGGGGGGGGGGGGGGCTCCTCAGTGAAGGCCCCGCCCTCCCTCCAGGCTCTGACCCAGCTGCAGCTCTTCCATCGCCGCCCTTCTGTACTGGGCTTCAGCTGTCTCCCTCCCCTCCCCCACTCCCACTCAGCTTGCAGGCCGCTTCCCTGCCTTGAAAGCATTGCTCTGGCCCTGAGGGCCACAGACCTACTGGGCTTCAAGCTCAAGGCTCTGCCTGGGCCTGCTGCTTCGGCCAGGGGCTCACTTTTTCCTGGAAAGAGAAGGCATGGCCTCACCCCACGCCTGCACTTTGCCACGGCAGGCAGCCCAGATGTAGGAAAGGCTCTGTGGAGTCAGAAGTGCCGAGACAGGCAGATGGCACCAGAGGGTTTGGGGGCCAGGGCGCAACTGGGCTAGCCCCTCCTCCCGGGAGTCGGGGAGGCCCGACCTTCCTAGTGCCCAGGCCACGGCTCCGGGGAGAAACCCGCCATGGAGGGCACGCGGGAGGCCCTCTGCCTGAGGTGGCAGGTGTCACGCCAGGGCCACTGCAAGCCTGGCTCGGCTTGCCTGCTTTCTCCAAAGGAGGCTGGCCGACCAGCCGAACCTGGCACCTGGGCCAGGCCCCTTCCAAGGGGACGAGTTCCAGAGGATAGAGCCCTGGGGGCGGCTGCCAAGTCTCCTGGGGCGTGTGCTGGGCCCCCGTCAGAGGAGGAAGCAGCCTGGTAAACGGTGTGCCAGGCCTGAGATCTGGAGGCCTCCCACAGCCGGGTCCCTGTCCTGCCCAGGCCCCCCGAGGGAGGACGATGGTCGGGCAGTGGCGAGCGGGGTGGGGCTGGCGCCGAGCCTGCCCTTGGATGCCCCGGGGAAGGGCGCCGGGGGATGGGCTGCCCCTGGCCAGGTCTGAGGGACCGACCCAGCTCGGGGCTGTCGGGGGCAGAGAGAGAACCCCCCTCCGCCCTTTCCCTTCAGGTTCTTAGGGCTGGCCAAATCCTTCCCAAGACAGCTTGTCTGGAGAAAATCAGACCCAGCTGAAGAACATGTGTCCATGGGGGAAACCCGGGAAACTGAGTCTCCCCACACAATAGCAGAGATTCTCATCTTGCATCCTCTCCTGAGCTAATGACAAAGGTGGATGTCCCGGGTGGGCCTGTGGAATGGGAGAGGGGAGGAAGTCTATTGTCATGCAGAGGGACATGGAAAGACTTGTCTGAAGCTTATCCCCTGCACTGGGGTCAGGTCGGGAAGGGACGGCACAGAGGTGAGCAGGAACGAACCGGCCTCTCTGTGGTGGGGCTGGCCCCGGGGCAGGCGTGGGGGTGATGGCTGGAAGTGGGATGGCGCGTGAGTTGACACCAGCCAGCGGTGGAGGCAGAGACTCAGAGGTCAGGGATCTCTCTCTCTGTCTCTGTCTCTCTCTCTCTCCCTCAGGGAGCTGAGGAGAGTAAGGTGGCGCCCCCTGCCCACCTCGCCTACCTCTCCATGGGCCCTTCTTTCTCTGGCCGCTCCGGGAGCCCTGCGGGCTTGGGTTCAAGCCCCCACACACCGCACAGGCCAAGGGCGCATGCGCGACCGCCGGGGCCTAGGGCTGGCCTCGGAGGGGGGGGGGCTCCTCAGTGAAGGCCCCGCCCTCCCTCCAGGCTCTGACCCAGCTGCAGCTCTTCCATCGCCGCCCTTCTGGACTCGGCTTCAGCTGTCTCCCTCCCCTCCCCCA
Source organism: Diceros bicornis minor (assembly GCF_020826845.1). NCBI lineage: Eukaryota > Metazoa > Chordata > Mammalia > Perissodactyla > Rhinocerotidae > Diceros > Diceros bicornis. The sequence continues at coordinate 62,956 of NW_026691358.1, read as the reverse complement.
CTCCCACTCAGCTTGCAGGCCGCTTCCCTGCCTTGAAAGCATTGCTCTGGCCCTGAGGGCCACAGACCTACTGGGCTTCAAGCTCAAGGCTCTGCCTGGGCCTGCTGCTTCGGCCAGGGGCTCACTTTTTCCTGGAAAGAGAAGGCATGGCCTCACCCCACGCCTGCACGTTGCCACGGCAGGCAGCCCAGATGTAGGAAAGGCTCTGTGGAGTCAGAAGTGCCGAGACAGGCAGATGGCACCAGAGGGTTTGGGGGCCAGGGCGCAACTGGGCTAGCCCCTCCTCCCGGGAGTCGGGGAGGCCCGGCCTTCCTAGTGCCCAGGCCACGGCTCCGGGGAGAAACCCGCCATGGAGGGCACGCGGGAGGCCCTCTGCCTGAGGTGGCAGGTGTCACGCCAGGGCCACTGCAAGCCTGGCTCGGCTTGCCTGCTTTCTCCAAAGGAGGCTGGCCGACCAGCCGAACCTGGCACCTGGGCCAGGCCCCTTCCAAGGGGACGAGTTCCAGAGGATAGAGCCCTGGGGGCGGCTGCCAAGTCTCCTGGGGCGTGTGCTGGGCCCCCGTCAGAGGAGGAAGCAGCCTGGTAAACGGTGTGCCAGGCCTGAGATCTGGAGGCCTCCCACAGCCGGGTCCCTGTCCTGCCCAGGCCCCCCGAGGGAGGACGATGGTCGGGCAGTGGCGAGCGGGGTGGGGCTGGCGCCGAGCCTGCCCTTGGATGCCCCGGGGAAGGGCGCCGGGGGATGGGCTGCCCCTGGCCAGGTCTGAGGGACCGACCCAGCTCGGGGCTGTCGGGGGCAGAGAGAGAACCCCCCTCCGCCCTTTCCCTTCAGGTTCTTAGGGCTGGCCAAATCCTTCCCAAGACAGCTTGTCTGGAGAAAATCAGACCCAGCTGAAGAACATGTGTCCATGGGGGAAACCCGGGAAACTGAGTCTCCCCACACAATAGCAGAGATTCTCATCTTGCATCCTCTCCTGAGCTAATGACAAAGGTGGATGTCCCGGGTGGGCCTGTGGAATGGGATAGGGGAGGAAGTCTATTGTCATGCAGAGGGACATGGAAAGACTTGTCTGAAGCTTATCCCCTGCACTGGGGTCAGGTCGGGAAGGGACGGCACAGAGGTGAGCAGGAACGAACCGGCCTCTCTGTGGTGGGGCTGGCCCCGGGGCAGGCGTGGGGGTGATGGCTGGAAGTGGGATGGCGCGTGAGTTGGCACCAGCCAGCGGTGGAGGCAGAGACTCAGAGGTCAGGGATCTCTCTCTCTGTCTCTGTCTCTCTCTCTCTCCCTCAGGGAGCTGAGGAGAGTAAGGTGGCGCCCCCTGCCCACCTCGCCTACCTCTCCATGGGCCCTTCTTTCTCTGGCCGCTCCGGGAGCCCTGCGGGCTTGGGTTCAAGCACCCACACACCGCACAGGCCAAGGGCGCATGCGCGACCGCCAGGGCCTAGGGCTGGCCTCGGGGGGGGGGGGGCTCCTCAGTGAAGGCCCCGCCCTCCCTCCAGGCTCTGACCCAGCTGCAGCTCTTCCATCGCCGCCCTTCTGGACTCGGCTTCAGCTGTCTCCCTCCCCTCCCCCACTCCCACTCAGCTTGCAGGCCGCTTCCCTGCCTTGAAAGCATTGCTCTGGCCCTGAGGGCCACAGACCTACTGGGCTTCAAGCTCAAGGCTCTGCCTGGGCCTGCTGCTTCGGCCAGGGGCTCACTTTTTCCTGGAAAGAGAAGGCATGGCCTCACCCCACGCCTGCACTTTGCCACGGGAGGCAGCCCAGATGTAGGAAAGGCTCTGTGGAGTCAGAAGTGCCGAGACAGGCAGATGGCACCAGAGGGTTTGGGGGCCAGGGCGCAACTGGGCTAGCCCCTCCTCCCGGGAGTCGGGGAGGCCCGGCCTTCCTAGTGCCCAGGCCACGGCTCCGGGGAGAAACCCGCCATGGAGGGCACGCGGGAGGCCCTCTGCCTGAGGTGGCAGGTGTCACGCCAGGGCCACTGCAAGCCTGGCTCGGCTTGCCTGCTTTCTCCAAAGGAGGCTGGCCGACCAGCCGAACCTGGCACCTGGGCCAGGCCCCTTCCAAGGGGACGAGTTCCAGAGGATAGAGCCCTGGGGGCGGCTGCCAAGTCTCCTGGGGCGTGTGCTGGGCCCCCGTCAGAGGAGGAAGCAGCCTGGTAAACGGTGTGCCAGGCCTGAGATCTGGAGGCCTCCCACAGCCGGGTCCCTGTCCTGCCCAGGCCCCCCGAGGGAGGACGATGGTCGGGCAGTGGCGAGCGGGGTGGGGCTGGCGCCGAGCCTGCCCTTGGATGCCCCGGGGAAGGGCGCCGGGGGATGGGCTGCCCCTGGCCGGGTCTGAGGGACCGACCCAGCTCGGGGCTGTCGGGGGCAGAGAGAGAACCCCCCTCCGCCCTTTCCCTTCAGCTTCTTAGGGCTGGCCAAATCCTTCCCAAGACAGCTTGTCTGGAGAAAATCAGACCCAGCTGAAGAACATGTGTCCATGGGGGAAACCCGGGAAACTGAGTCTCCCCACACAATAGCAGAGATTCTCATCTTGCATCCTCTCCTGAGCTAATGACAAAGGTGGATGTCCCGGGTGGGCCTGTGGAATGGGAGAGGGGAGGAAGTCTATTGTCATGCAGAGGGACATGGAAAGACTTGTCTGAAGCTTATCCCCTGCACTGGGGTCAGGTCGGGAAGGGACGGCACAGAGGTGAGCAGGAACGAACCGGCCTCTCTGTGGTGGGGCTGGCCCCGGGGCAGGCGTGGGGGTGATGGCTGGAAGTGGGATGGCGCGTGAGTTGGCACCAGCCAGCGGTGGAGGCAGAGACTCAGAGGTCAGGGATCTCTCTCTCTGTCTCTGTCTCTCTCTCTCTCCCTCAGGGAGCTGAGGAGAGTAAGGTGGCGCCCCCTGCCCACCTCGCCTACCTCTCCATGGGCCCTTCTTTCTCTGGCCGCTCCGGGAGCCCTGCGGGCTTGGGTTCAAGCACCCACACACCGCACAGGCCAAGGGCGCATGCGCGACCGCCGGGGCCTAGGGCTGGCCTCGGGGGGGGGGGGGCTCCTCAGTGAAGGCCCTGCCCTCCCTCCAGGCTCTGACCCAGCTGCAGCTCTTCCATCGCCGCCCTTCTGGACTCGGCTTCAGCTGTCTCCCTCCCCTCCCCCACTCCCACTCAGCTTGCAGGCCGCTTCCCTGCCTTGAAAGCATTGCTCTGGCCCTGAGGGCCACAGACCTACTGGGCTTCAAGCTCAAGGCTCTGCCTGGGCCTGCTGCTTCGGCCAGGGGCTCACTTTTTCCTGGAAAGAGAAGGCATGGCCTCACCCCACGCCTGCACTTTGCCACGGGAGGCAGCCCAGATGTAGGAAAGGCTCTGTGGAGTCAGAAGTGCCGAGACAGGCAGATGGCACCAGAGGGTTTGGGGGCCAGGGCGCAACTGGGCTAGCCCCTCCTCCCGGGAGTCGGGGAGGCCCGGCCTTCCTAGTGCCCAGGCCACGGCTCCGGGGAGAAACCCGCCATGGAGGGCACGCGGGAGGCCCTCTGCCTGAGGTGGCAGGTGTCACGCCAGGGCCACTGCAAGCCTGGCTCGGCTTGCCTGCTTTCTCCAAAGGAGGCTGGCCGACCAGCCGAACCTGGCACCTGGGCCAGGCCCCTTCCAAGGGCACGAGTTCCAGAGGATAGAGCCCTGGGGGAGGCTGCCAAGTCTCCTGGGGCGTGTGCTGGGCCCCCGTCAGAGGAGGAAGCAGCCTGGTAAACGGTGTGCCAGGCCTGAGATCTGGAGGCCTCCCACAGCCGGGTCCCTGTCCTGCCCAGGCCCCCCGAGGGAGGACGATGGTCGGGCAGTGGCGAGCGGGGTGGGGCTGGCGCCGAGCCTGCCCTTGGATGCCCCGGGGAAGGGCGCCGGGGGATGGGCTGCCCCTGGCCGGGTCTGAGGGACCGACCCAGCTCGGGGCTGTCGGGGGCAGAGAGAGAACCCCCCTCCGCCCTTTCCCTTCAGCTTCTTAGGGCTGGCCAAATCCTTCCCAAGACAGCTTGTCTGGAGAAAATCAGACCCAGCTGAAGAACATGTGTCAATCGGGGAAACCCGGGAAACTGAGTCTCCCCACACAATAGCAGAGATTCTCATCTTGCATCCTCTCCTGAGCTAATGACAAAGGTGGATGTCCCGGGTGGGTGGACCTGTGGAATGGGAGAGGGGAGGAAGTCTATTGTCATGCAGAGGGACATGGAAAGACTTGTCTGAAGCTTATCCCCTGCACTGGGGTCAGGTCGGGAAGGGACGGCACAGAGGTGAGCAGGAACCAACCGGCCTCTCTGTGGTGGGGCTGGCCCCGGGGCAGGCGTGGGGGTGATGGCTGGAAGTGGGATGGCGCGTGAGTTGGCACCAGCCAGCGGTGGAGGCAGAGACTCAGAGGTCAGGGATCTCTCTCTCTGTCTCTGTCTCTCTCTCTCTCCCTCAGGGAGCTGAGGAGAGTAAGGTGGCGCCCCCTGCCCACCTCGCCTACCTCTCCATGGGCCCTTCTTTCTCTGGCCGCTCCGGGAGCCCTGCGGGCTTGGGTTCAAGCCCCCACACACCGCACAGGCCAAGGGCGCATGCGTGACCGCCGGGGCCTAGGGCTGGCCTCGGGGGGGGGGGGGGTCCTCAGTGAAGGCCCCGCCCTCCCTCCAGGCTCTGACCCAGCTGCAGCTCTTCCATCGCCGCCCTTCTGGACTCGGCTTCAGCTGTCTCCCTCCCCTCCCCCACTCCCACTCAGCTTGCAGGCCGCTTCCCTGCCTTGAAAGCATTGCTCTGGCCCTGAGGGCCACAGACCTACTGGGCTTCAAGCTCAAGGCTCTGCCTGGGCCTGCTGCTTCGGCCAGGGGCTCACTTTTTCCTGGAAAGAGAAGGCATGGCCTCACCCCACGCCTGCACTTTGCCACGGCAGGCAGCCCAGATGTAGGAAAGGCTCTGTGGAGTCAGAAGTGCCGAGACAGGCAGATGGCACCAGAGGGTTTGGGGGCCAGGGCGCAACTGGGCTAGCCCCTCCTCCCGGGAGTCGGGGAGGCCCGGCCTTCCTAGTGCCCAGGCCACGGCTCCGGGGAGAAACCCGCCATGGAGGGCACGCGGGAGGCCCTCTGCCTGAGGTGGCAGGTGTCACGCCAGGGCCACTGCAAGCCTGGCTCGGCTTGCCTGCTTTCTCCAAAGGAGGCTGGCCGACCAGCCGAACCTGGCACCTGGGCCAGGCCCCTTCCAAGGGGACGAGTTCCAGAGGATAGAGCCCTGGGGGCGGCTGCCAAGTCTCCTGGGGCGTGTGCTGGGCCCCCGTCAGAGGAGGAAGCAGCCTGGTAAACGGTGTGCCAGGCCTGAGATCTGGAGGCCTCCCACAGCCGGGTCCCTGTCCTGCCCAGGCCCCCCGAGGGAGGACGATGGTCGGGCAGTGGCGAGCGGGGTGGGGCTGGCGCCGAGCCTGCCCTTGGATGCCCCGGGGAAGGGCGCCGGGGGATGGGCTGCCCCTGGCCGGGTCTGAGGGACCGACCCAGCTCGGGGCTGTCGGGGGCAGAGAGAGAACCCCCCTCCGCCCTTTCCCTTCAGCTTCTTAGGGCTGGCCAAATCCTTCCCAAGACAGCTTGTCTGGAGAAAATCAGACCCAGCTGAAGAACATGTGTCCATGGGGGAAACCCGGGAAACTGAGTCTCCCCACACAATAGCAGAGATTCTCATCTTGCATCCTCTCCTGAGCTAATGACAAAGGTGGATGTCCCGGGTGGGTGGACCTGTGGAATGGGAGAGGGGAGGAAGTCTATTGTCATGCAGAGGGACATGGAAAGACTTGTCTGAAGCTTATCGCCTGCACTGGGGTCAGGTCGGGAAGGGACGGCACAGAGGTGAGCAGGAAGGAACCGGCCTCTCTGTGGTGGGGCTGGCCCCGGGGCAGGCGTGGGGGTGATGGCTGGAAGTGGGATGGCGCGTGAGTTGGCACCAGCCAGCGGTGGAGGCAGAGACTCAGAGGTCAGGGATCTCTCTCTCTGTCTCTGTCTCTCTCTCTCTCCCTCAGGGAGCTGAGGAGAGTAAGGTGGCGCCCCCTGCCCACCTCGCCTACCTCTCCATGGGCCCTTCTTTCTCTGGCCGCTCCGGGAGCCCTGCGGGCTTGGGTTCAAGCACCCACACACCGCACAGGCCAAGGGCGCATGCGCGACCGCCGGGTCCTAGGGCTGGCCTCGGGGGGGGGGGGCTCCTCAGTGAAGGCCCTGCCCTCCCTCCATGCTCTGACCCAGCTGCAGCTCTTCCATCGCCGCCCTTCTGGACTCGGCTTCAGCTGTCTCCCTCCCCTCCCCCACTCCCACTCAGCTTGCAGGCCGCTTCCCTGCCTTGAAAGCATTGCTCTGGCCCTGAGGGCCACAGACCTACTGGGCTTCAAGCTCAAGGCTCTGCCTGGGCCTGCTGCTTCGGCCAGGGGCTCACTTTTTCCTGGAAAGAGAAGGCATGGCCTCACCCCACGCCTGCACTTTGCCACGGCAGGCAGCCCAGATGTAGGAAAGGCTCTGTGGAGTCAGAAGTGCCGAGACAGGCAGATGGCACCAGAGGGTTTGGGGGCCAGGGCGCAACTGGGCTAGCCCCTCCTCCCGGGAGTCGGGGAGGCCCGGCCTTCCTAGTGCCCAGGCCACGGCTCCGGGGAGAAACCCGCCATGGAGGGCACGCGGGAGGCCCTCTGCCTGAGGTGGCAGGTGTCACGCCAGGGCCACTGCAAGCCTGGCTCGGCTTGCCTGCTTTCTCCAAAGGAGGCTGGCCGACCAGCCGAACCTGGCACCTGGGCCAGGCCCCTTCCAAGGGGACGAGTTCCAGAGGATAGAGCCCTGGGGGCGGCTGCCAAGTCTCCTGGGGCGTGTGCTGGGCCCCCGTCAGAGGAGGAAGCAGCCTGGTAAACGGTGTGCCAGGCCTGAGATCTGGAGGCCTCCCACAGCCGGGTCCCTGTCCTGCCCAGGCCCCCCGAGGGAGGACGATGGTCGGGCAGTGGCGAGCGGGGTGGGGCTGGCGCCGAGCCTGCCCTTGGATGCCCCGGGGAAGGGCCCCGGGGGATGGGCTGCCCCTGGCCGGGTCTGAGGGACCGACCCAGCTCGGGGCTGTCGGGGGCAGAGAGAGAACCCCCCTCCGCCCTTTCCCTTCAGCTTCTTAGGGCTGGCCAAATCCTTCCCAAGACAGCTTGTCTGGAGAAAATCAGACCCAGCTGAAGAACATGTGTCCATGGGGGAAACCCAGGAAACTGAGTCTCCCCACACAATAGCAGAGATTCTCATCTTGCATCCTCTCCTGAGCTAATGACAAAGGTGGATGTCCCGGGTGGGTGGACCTGTGGAATGGGAGAGGGGAGGAAGTCTATTGTCATGCAGAGGGACATGGAAAGACTTGTCTGAAGCTTATCCCCTGCACTGGGGTCAGGTCGGGAAGGGACGGCACAGAGGTGAGCAGGAAGGAACCGGCCTCTCTGTGGTGGGGCTGGCCCCGGGGCAGGCGTGGGGGTGATGGCTGGAAGTGGGATGGCGCGTGAGTTGGCACCAGCCAGCGGTGGAGGCAGAGACTCAGAGGTCAGGGATCTCTCTCTCTGTCTCTGTCTCTCTCTCTCTCCCTCAGGGAGCTGAGGAGAGTAAGGTGGCGCCCCCTGCCCACCTCGCCTACCTCTCCATGGGCCCTTCTTTCTCTGGCCGCTCCGGGAGCCCTGCGGGCTTGGGTTCAAGCACCCACACACCGCACAGGCCAAGGGCGCATGCGCGACCGCCGGGGCCTAGGGCTGGCCTCGGGGGGGGGGGGGGCTCCTCAGTGAAGGCCCTGCCCTCCCTCCAGGCTCTGACCCAGCTGCAGCTCTTCCATCGCCGCCCTTCTGGACTCGGCTTCAGCTGTCTCCCTCCCCTCCCCCACTCCCACTCAGCTTGCAGGCCGCTTCCCTGCCTTGAAAGCATTGCTCTGGCCCTGAGGGCCACAGACCTACTGGGCTTCAAGCTCAAGGCTCTGCCTGGGCCTGCTGCTTCGGCCAGGGGCTCACTTTTTCCTGGAAAGAGAAGGCATGGCCTCACCCCACGCCTGCACTTTGCCACGGCAGGCAGCCCAGATGTAGGAAAGGCTCTGTGGAGTCAGAAGTGCCGAGACAGGCAGATGGCACCAGAGGGTTTGGGGGCCAGGGCGCAACTGGGCTAGCCCCTCCTCCCGGGAGTCGGGGAGGCCCGGCCTTCCTAGTGCCCAGGCCACGGCTCCGGGGAGAAACCCGCCATGGAGGGCACGCGGGAGGCCCTCTGCCTGAGGTGGCAGGTGTCACGCCAGGGCCACTGCAAGCCTGGCTCGGCTTGCCTGCTTTCTCCAAAGGAGGCTGGCCGACCAGCCGAACCTGGCACCTGGGCCAGGCCCCTTCCAAGGGGACGAGTTCCAGAGGATAGAGCCCTGGGGGCGGCTGCCAAGTCTCCTGGGGCGTGTGCTGGGCCCCCGTCAGAGGAGGAAGCAGCCTGGTAAACGGTGTGCCAGGCCTGAGATCTGGAGGCCTCCCACAGCCGGGTCCCTGTCCTGCCCAGGCCCCCCGAGGGAGGACGATGGTCGGGCAGTGGCGAGCGGGGTGGGGCTGGCGCCGAGCCTGCCCTTGGATGCCCCGGGGAAGGGCGCCGGGGGATGGGCTGCCCCTGGCCGGGTCTGAGGGACCGACCCAGCTCGGGGCTGTCGGGGGCAGAGAGAGAACCCCCCTCCGCCCTTTCCCTTCAGCTTCTTAGGGCTGGCCAAATCCTTCCCAAGACAGCTTGTCTGGAGAAAATCAGACCCAGCTGAAGAACATGTGTCCATGGGGGAAACCCAGGAAACTGAGTCTCCCCACACAATAGCAGAGATTCTCATCTTGCATCCTCTCCTGAGCTAATGACAAAGGTGGATGTCCCGGGTGGGTGGACCTGTGGAATGGGAGAGGGGAGGAAGTCTATTGTCATGCAGAGGGACATGGAAAGACTTGTCTGAAGCTTATCCCCTGCACTGGGGTCAGGTCAGGAAGGGACGGCACAGAGGTGAGCAGGAAGGAACCGGCCTCTCTGTGGTGGGGCTGGCCCCGGTGCAGGCGTGGGGGTGATGGCTGGAAGTGGGATGGCGCGTGAGTTGGCACCAGCCAGCGGTGGAGGCAGAGACTCAGAGGTCAGGGATCTCTCTCTCTGTCTCTGTCTCTCTCTCTCTCCCTCAGGGAGCTGAGGAGAGTAAGGTGGCGCCCCCTGCCCACCTCGCCTACCTCTCCATGGGCCCTTCTTTCTCTGGCCGCTCCGGGAGCCCTGCGGGCTTGGGTTCAAGCCCCCACACACCGCACAGGCCAAGGGCGCATGCGCGACCGCCGGGGCCTAGGGCTGGCCTCGGAGGGGGGGGGGCTGCTCAGTGAAGGCCCCGCCCTCCCTCCAGGCTCTGACCCAGCTGCAGCTCTTCCATCGCCGCCCTTCTGGACTCGGCTTCAGCTGTCTCCCTCCCCTCCCCCACTCCCACTCAGCTTGCAGGCCGCTTCCCTGCCTTGAAAGCATTGCTCTGGCCCTGAGGGCCACAGACCTACTGGGCTTCAAGCTCAAGGCTCTGCCTGGGCCTGCTGCTTCGGCCAGGGGCTCACTTTTTCCTGGAAAGAGAAGGCATGGCCTCACCCCACGCCTGCACTTTGCCACGGCAGGCAGCCCAGATGTAGGAAAGGCTCTGTGGAGTCAGAAGTGCCGAGACAGGCAGATGGCACCAGAGGGTTTGGGGGCCAGGGCGCAACTGGGCTAGCCCCTCCTCCCGGGAGTCGGGGAGGCCCGGCCTTCCTAGTGCCCAGGCCACGGCTCCGGGGAGAAACCCGCCATGGAGGGCACGCGGGAGGCCCTCTGCCTGAGGTGGCAGGTGTCACGCCAGGGCCACTGCAAGCCTGGCTCGGCTTGCCTGCTTTCTCCAAAGGAGGCTGGCCGACCAGCCGAACCTGGCACCTGGGCCAGGCCCCTTCCAAGGGGACGAGTTCCAGAGGATAGAGCCCTGGGGGCGGCTGCCAAGTCTCCTGGGGCGTGTGCTGGGCCCCCGTCAGAGGAGGAAGCAGCCTGGTAAACGGTGTGCCAGGCCTGAGATCTGGAGGCCTCCCACAGCCGGGTCCCTGTCCTGCCCAGGCCCCCCGAGGGAGGACGATGGTCGGGCAGTGGCGAGCGGGGTGGGGCTGGCGCCGAGCCTGCCCTTGGATGCCCCGGGGAAGGGCGCCGGGGGATGGGCTGCCCCTGGCCAGGTCTGAGGGACCGACCCAGCTCGGGGCTGTCGGGGGCAGAGAGAGAACCCCCCTCCGCCCTTTCCCTTCAGCTTCTTAGGGCTGGCCAAATCCTTCCCAAGACAGCTTGTCTGGAGAAAATCAGACCCAGCTGAAGAACATGTGTCCATGGGGGAAACCCGGGAAACTGAGTCTCCCCACACAATAGCAGAGATTCTCATCTTGCATCCTCTCCTGAGCTAATGACAAAGGTGGATGTCCCGGGTGGGTGGACCTGTGGAATGGGAGAGGGGAGGAAGTCTATTGTCATGCAGAGGGACATGGAAAGACTTGTCTGAAGCTTATCCCCTGCACTGGGGTCAGGTCAGGAAGGGACGGCACAGAGGTGAGCAGGAACCAACCGGCCTCTCTGTGGTGGGGCTGGCCCCGGTGCAGGCGTGGGGGTGATGGCTGGAAGTGGGATGGCGCGTGAGTTGGCACCAGCCAGCGGTGGAGGCAGAGACTCAGAGGTCAGGGATCTCTCTCTCTGTCTCTGTCTCTCTCTCTCTCCCTCAGGGAGCTGAGGAGAGTAAGGTGGCGTCCCCTGACCACCTCGCCTACCTCTCCATGGGCCCTTCTTTCTCTGGCTGCTCCGGGAGCCCTGCGGGCTTGGGTTCAAGCCCCCACACACCGCACAGGCCAAGGGCGCATGCGCGACCACCGCGGCCTAGGGCTGGCCTCCGGGGGGGGGGTCCTCAGTGAAGGCCCCGCCCTCCCTCCAGGCTCTGACCCAGCTGCAGCTCTTCCATCGCCGCCCTTCTGGACTCGGCTTCAGCTGTCTCCCTCCCCTCCCCCACTCCCACTCAGCTTGCAGGCCGCTTCCCTGCCTTGAAAGCATTGCTCTGGCCCTGAGGGCCACAGACCTACTGGGCTTCAAGCTCAAGGCTCTGCCTGGGCCTGCTGCTTCGGCCAGGGGCTCACTTTTTCCTGGAAAGAGAAGGCATGGCCTCACCCCACGCCTGCACTTTGCCACGGCAGGCAGCCCAGATGTAGGAAAGGCTCTGTGGAGTCAGAAGTGCCGAGACAGGCAGATGGCACCAGAGGGTTTGGGGGCCAGGGCGCAACTGGGCTAGCCCCTCCTCCCGGGAGTCGGGGAGGCCCGGCCTTCCTAGTGCCCAGGCCACGGCTCCGGGCAGAAACCCGCCATGGAGGGCACGAGGGAGGCCCTCTGCCTGAGGTGGCAGGTGTCACGCCAGGGCCACTGCAAGCCTGGCTCGGCTTGCCTGCTTTCTCCAAAGGAGGCTGGCCGACCAGCCGAACCTGGCACCTGGGCCAGGCCCCTTCCAAGGGGACGAGTTCCAGAGGATAGAGCCCTGGGGGCGGCTGCCAAGTCTCCTGGGGCGTGTGCTGGGCCCCCGTCAGAGGAGGAAGCAGCCTGGTAAACGGTGTGCCAGGCCTGAGATCTGGAGGCCTCCCACAGCCGGGTCCCTGTCCTGCCCAGGCCCCCCGAGGGAGGACGATGGTCGGGCAGTGGCGAGCGGGGTGGGGCTGGCGCCGAGCCTGCCCTTGGATGCCCCGGGGAAGGGCGCCGGGGGATGGGCTGCCCCTGGCCAGGTCTGAGGGACCGACCCAGCTCGGGGCTGTCGGGGGCAGAGAGAGAACCCCCCTCCGCCCTTTCCCTTCAGCTTCTTAGGGCTGGCCAAATCCTTCCCAAGACAGCTTGTCTGGAGAAAATCAGACCCAGCTGAAGAACATGTGTCCATGGGGGAAACCCGGGAAACTGAGTCTCCCCACACAATAGCAGAGATTCTCATCTTGCATCCTCTCCTGAGCTAATGATAAAGGTGGATGTCCCGGGTGGGCCTGTGGAATGGGAGAGGGGAGGAAGTCTATTGTCATGCAGAGGGACATGGAAAGACTTGTCTGAAGCTTATCCCCTGCACTGGGGTCAGGTCGGGAAGGGACGGCACAGAGGTGAGCAGGAACCAACCGGCCTCTCTGTGGTGGGGCTGGCCCCGGGGCAGGCGTGGGGGTGATGGCTGGAAGTGGGATGGCGCGTGAGATGGCACCAGCCAGCGGTGGAGGCAGAGACTCAGAGGTCAGGGATCTCTCTCTCTGTCTCTGTCTCTCTCTCTCTCCCTCAGGGAGCTGAGGAGAGTAAGGTGGCGCCCCCTGCCCACCTCTCCTACCTCTCCATGGTCCCTTCTTTCTCTGGCTGCTCCGGGAGCCCTGCGGGCTTGGGTTCAAGCCCCCACACACCGCACAGGCCAAGGGCGCATGCGCGACCGCAGGGGCCTAGGGCTGGCCTTGGGGGGGGGGGTCCTCAGTGAAGGCCCCGCCCTCCCTCCAGGCTCTGACCCAGCTGCAGCTCTTCCATCGCCGCCCTTCTGGACTCGGCTTCAGCTGTCTCCCTCCCCTCCCCCACTCCCACTCAGCTTGCAGGCCGCTTCCCTGCCTTGAAAGCATTGCTCTGGCCCTGAGGGCCACAGACCTACTGGGCTTCAAGCTCAAGGCTCTGCCTGGGCCTGCTGCTTCGGCCAGGGGCTCACTTTTTCCTGGAAAGAGAAGGCATGGCCTCACCCCACGCCTGCACTTTGCCACGGCAGGCAGCCCAGATGTAGGAAAGGCTCTGTGGAGTCAGAAGTGCCGAGACAGGCAGATGGCACCAGAGGGTTTGGGGGCCAGGGCGCAACTGGGCTAGCCCCTCCTCCCGGGAGTCGGGGAGGCCCGGCCTTCCTAGTGCCCAGGCCACGGCTCCGGGGAGAAACCCGCCATGGAGGGCACGCGGGAGGCCCTCTGCCTGAGGTGGCAGGTGTCACGCCAGGGCCACTGCAAGCCTGGCTCGGCTTGCCTGCTTTCTCCAAAGGAGGCTGGCCGACCAGCCGAACCTGGCACCTGGGCCAGGCCCCTTCCAAGGGGACGAGTTCCAGAGGATAGAGCCCTGGGGGCGGCTGCCAAGTCTCCTGGGGCGTGTGCTGGGCCCCCGTCAGAGGAGGAAGCAGCCTGGTAAACGGTGTGCCAGGCCTGAGATCTGGAGGCCTCCCACAGCCGGGTCCCTGTCCTGCCCAGGCCCCCCGAGGGAGGACGATGGTCGGGCAGTGGCGAGCGGGGTGGGGCTGGCGCCGAGCCTGCCCTTGGATGCCCCGGGGAAGGGCGCCGGGGGATGGGCTGCCCCTGGCCAGGTCTGAGGGACCGACCCAGCTCGGGGCTGTCGGGGGCAGAGAGAGAACCCCCCTCCGCCCTTTCCCTTCAGGTTCTTAGGGCTGGCCAAATCCTTCCCAAGACAGCTTGTCTGGAGAAAATCAGACCCAGCTGAAGAACATGTGTCCATGGGGGAAACCCGGGAAACTGAGTCTCCCCACACAATAGCAGAGATTCTCATCTTGCATCCTCTCCTGAGCTAATGACAAAGGTGGATGTCCCGGGTGGGCCTGTGGAATGGGAGAGGGGAGGAAGTCTATTGTCATGCAGAGGGACATGGAAAGACTTGTCTGAAGCTTATCCCCTGCACTGGGGTCAGGTCGGGAAGGGACGGCACAGAGGTGAGCAGGAACCAACCGGCCTCTCTGTGGTGGGGCTGTCCCCGGGGCAGGCGTGGGGGTGATGGCTGGAAGTGGGATGGCGCGTGAGTTGACACCAGCCAGCGGTGGAGGCAGAGACTCAGAGGTCAGGGATCTCTCTCTCTGTCTCTGTCTCTCTCTCTCTCCCTCAGGGAGCTGAGGAGAGTAAGGTGGCGCCCCCTGCCCACCTCTCCTACCTCTCCATGGGCCCTTCTTTCTCTGGCCGCTCCGGGAGCCCTGCGGGCTTGGGTTCAAGCCCCCACACACCGCACAGGCCAAGGGCGCATGCGCGACCGCCAGGGCCTAGGCCTGGCCTCGGGGGGGGGGGGTCCTCAGTGAAGGCCCCGCCCTCCCTCCAGGCTCTGACCCAGCTGCAGCTCTTCCATCGCCGCCCTTCTGGACTCGGCTTCAGCTGTCTCCCTCCCCTCCCCCACTCCCACTCAGCTTGCAGGCCACTTCCCTGCCTTGAAAGCATTGCTCTGGCCCTGAGGGCCACAGACCTACTGGGCTTCAAGCTCAAGGCTCTGCCTGGGCCTGCTGCTTCGGCCAGGGGCTCACTTTTTCCTGGAAAGAGAAGGCATGGCCTCACCCCACGCCTGCACTTTGCCACGGCAGGCAGCCCAGATGTAGGAAAGGCTCTGTGGAGTCAGAAGTGCCGAGACAGGCAGATGGCACCAGAGGGTTTGGGGGCCAGGGCGCAACTGGGCTAGCCCCTCCTCCCGGGAGTCGGGGAGGCCCGGCCTTCCTAGTGCCCAGGCCACGGCTCCGGGGAGAAACCCGCCATGGAGGGCACGCGTGAGGCCCTCTGCCTGAGGTGGCAGGTGTCACGCCAGGGCCACTGCAAGCCTGGCTCGGCTTGCCTGCTTTCTCCAAAGGAGGCTGGCCGACCAGCCGAACCTGGCACCTGGGCCAGGCCCCTTCCAAGGGGACGAGTTCCAGAGGATAGAGCCCTGGGGGCGGCTGCCAAGTCTCCTGGGGCGTGTGCTGGGCCCCCGTCAGAGGAGGAAGCAGCCTGGTAAACGGTGTGCCAGGCCTGAGATCTGGAGGCCTCCCACAGCCGGGTCCCTGTCCTGCCCAGGCCCCCCGAGGGAGGACGATGGTCGGGCAGTGGCGAGCGGGGTGGGGCTGGCGCCGAGCCTGCCCTTGGATGCCCCGGGGAAGGGCGCCGGGGGATGGGCTGCCCCTGGCCAGGTCTGAGGGACCGACCCAGCTCGGGGCTGTCGGGGGCAGAGAGAGAACCCCCCTCCGCCCTTTCCCTTCAGCTTCTTAGGGCTGGCCAAATCCTTCCCAAGACAGCTTGTCTGGAGAAAATCAGACCCAGCTGAAGAACATGTGTCCATGGGGGAAACCCGGGAAACTGAGTCTCCCCACACAATAGCAGAGATTCTCATCTTGCATCCTCTCCTGAGCTAATGACCAAGGTGGATGTCCCGGGTGGGCCTGTGGAATGGGAGAGGGGAGGAAGTCTATTGTCATGCAGAGGGACATGGAAAGACTTGTCTGAAGCTTATCCCCTGCACTGGGGTCAGGTCGGGAAGGGACGGCACAGAGGTGAGCAGGAACCAACCGGCCTCTCTGTGGTGGGGCTGTCCCCGGGGCAGGCGTGGGGGTGATGGCTGGAAGTGGGATGGCGCGTGAGTTGACACCAGCCAGCGGTGGAGGCAGAGACTCAGAGGTCAGGGATCTCTCTCTCTGTCTCTGTCTCTCTCTCTCTCCCTCAGGGAGCTGAGGAGAGTAAGGTGGCGCCCCCTGCCCACCTCTCCTACCTCTCCATGGGCCCTTCTTTCTCTGGCCGCTCCGGGAGCCCTGCGGGCTTGGGTTCAAGCCCCCACACACCGCACAGGCCAAGGGCGCATGCGCGACCGCCAGGGCCTAGGGCTGGCCTCGGGGGGGGGGGGTCCTCAGTGAAGGCCCCGCCCTCCCTCCAGGCTCTGACCCAGCTGCAGCTCTTCCATCGCCGCCCTTCTGGACTCGGCTTCAGCTGTCTCCCTCCCCTCCCCCACTCCCACTCAGCTTGCAGGCCACTTCCCTGCCTTGAAAGCATTGCTCTGGCCCTGAGGGCCACAGACCTACTGGGCTTCAAGCTCAAGGCTCTGCCTGGGCCTGCTGCTTCGGCCAGGGGCTCACTTTTTCCTGGAAAGAGAAGGCATGGCCTCACCCCACGCCTGCACTTTGCCACGGCAGGCAGCCCAGATGTAGGAAAGGCTCTGTGGAGTCAGAAGTGCCGAGACAGGCAGATGGCACCAGAGGGTTTGGGGGCCAGGGCGCAACTGGGCTAGCCCCTCCTCCCGGGAGTCGGGGAGGCCCGGCCTTCCTAGTGCCCAGGCCACGGCTCCGGGGAGAAACCCGCCATGGAGGGCACGCGGGAGGCCCTCTGCCTGAGGTGGCAGGTGTCACGCCAGGGCCACTGCAAGCCTGGCTCGGCTTGCCTGCTTTCTCCAAAGGAGGCTGGCCGACCAGCCGAACCTGGCACCTGGGCCAGGCCCCTTCCAAGGGGACGAGTTCCAGAGGATAGAGCCCTGGGGGCGGCTGCCAAGTCTCCTGGGGCGTGTGCTGGGCCCCCGTCAGAGGAGGAAGCAGCCTGGTAAACGGTGTGCCAGGCCTGAGATCTGGAGGCCTCCCACAGCCGGGTCCCTGTCCTGCCCAGGCCCCCCGAGGGAGGACGATGGTCGGGCAGTGGCGAGCGGGGTGGGGCTGGCGCCGAGCCTGCCCTTGGATGCCCCGGGGAAGGGCGCCGGGGGATGGGCTGCCCCTGGCCAGGTCTGAGGGACCGACCCAGCTCGGGGCTGTCGGGGGCAGAGAGAGAACCCCCCTCCGCCCTTTCCCTTCAGCTTCTTAGGGCTGGCCAAATCCTTCCCAAGACAGCTTGTCTGGAGAAAATCAGACCCAGCTGAAGAACATGTGTCCATGGGGGAAACCCGGGAAACTGAGTCTCCCCACACAATAGCAGAGATTCTCATCTTGCATCCTCTCCTGAGCTAATGACAAAGGTGGATGTCCCGGGTGGGTGGACCTGTGGAATGGGAGAGGGGAGGAAGTGTATTGTCATGCAGAGGGACATGGAAAGACTTGTCTGAAGCTTATCCCCTGCACTGGGGTCAGGTCGGGAAGGGACGGCACAGAGGTGAGCAGGAACCAACCGGCCTCTCTGTGGTGGGGCTGGCCCCGGGGTAGGCATGGGGGTGATGGCTGGAAGTGGGATGGCGCGTGAGTTGGCACCAGCCAGCGGTGGAGGCAGAGACTCAGAGGTCAGGGATCTCTCTCTCTGTCTCTGTCTCTCTCTCTCTCCCTCAGGGAGCTGAGGAGAGTAAGGTGGCGCCCCCTGCCCACCTCGCCTACCTCTCCATGGGCCCTTCTTTCTCTGGCCGCTCCGGGAGCCCTGCGGGCTTGGGTTCAAGCACCCACACACCGCACAGGCCAAGGGCGCATGCGCGACCGCCGGGGCCTAGGGCTGGCCGCGGGGGGGGGGGTCCTCAGTGAAGGCCCCGCCCTCCCTCCAGGCTCTGACCCAGCTGCAGCTCTTCCATCGCCGCCCTTCTGGACTCGGCTTCAGCTGTCTCCCTCCCCTCCCCCACTCCCACTCAGCTTGCAGGCCGCTTCCCTGCCTTGAAAGCATTGCTCTGGCCCTGAGGGCCACAGACCTACTGGGCTTCAAGCTCAAGGCTCTGCCTGGGCCTGCTGCTTCGGCCAGGGCCTCACTTTTTCCTGGAAAGAGAAGGCATGGCCTCACCCCACGCCTGCACTTTGCCACGGCAGGCAGCCCAGATGTAGGAAAGGCTCTGTGGAGTCAGAAGTGCCGAGACAGGCAGATGGCACCAGAGGGTTTGGGGGCCAGGGCGCAACTGGGCTAGCCCCTCCTCCCGGGAGTCGGGGAGGCCCGGCCTTCCTAGTGCCCAGGCCACGGCTCCGGGGAGAAACCCGCCATGGAGGGCACGCGGGAGGCCCTCTGCCTGAGGTGGCAGGTGTCACGCCAGGGCCACTGCAAGCCTGGCTCGGCTTGCCTGCTTTCTCCAAAGGAGGCTGGCCGACCAGCCGAACCTGGCACCTGGGCCAGGCCCCTTCCAAGGGGACGAGTTCCAGAGGATAGAGCCCTGGGGGCGGCTGCCAAGTCTCCTGGGGCGTGTGCTGGGCCCCCGTCAGAGGAGGAAGCAGCCTGGTAAACGGTGTGCCAGGCCTGAGATCTGGAGGCCTCCCACAGCCGGGTCCCTGTCCTGCCCAGGCCCCCCGAGGGAGGACGATGGTCGGGCAGTGGCGAGCGGGGTGGGGCTGGCGCCGAGCCTGCCCTTGGATGCCCCGGGGAAGGGCGCCGGGGGATGGGCTGCCCCTGGCCAGGTCTGAGGGACCGACCCAGCTCGGGGCTGTCGGGGGCAGAGAGAGAACCCCCCTCCGCCCTTTCCCTTCAGCTTCTTAGGGCTGGCCAAATCCTTCCCAAGACAGCTTGTCTGGAGAAAATCAGACCCAGCTGAAGAACATGTGTCCATGGGGGAAACCCGGGAAACTGAGTCTCCCCACACAATAGCAGAGATTCTCATCTTGCATCCTCTCCTGAGCTAATGACAAAGGTGGATGTCCCGGGTGGGTGGACCTGTGGAATGGGAGAGGGGAGGAAGTGTATTGTCATGCAGAGGGACATGGAAAGACTTGTCTGAAGCTTATCCCCTGCACTGGGGTCAGGTCGGGAAGGGACGGCACAGAGGTGAGCAGGAACCAACCGGCCTCTCTGTGGTGGGGCTGGCCCCGGGGTAGGCATGGGGGTGATGGCTGGAAGTGGGATGGCGCGTGAGTTGGCACCAGCCAGCGGTGGAGGCAGAGACTCAGAGGTCAGGGATCTCTCTCTCTGTCTCTGTCTCTCTCTCTCTCCCTCAGGGAGCTGAGGAGAGTAAGGTGGCGCCCCCTGCCCACCTCGCCTACCTCTCCATGGGCCCTTCTTTCTCTGGCCGCTCCGGGAGCCCTGCGGGCTTGGGTTCAAGCACCCACACACCGCACAGGCCAAGGGCGCATGCGCGACCGCCGGGGCCTAGGGCTGGCCGCGGGGGGGGGTCCTCAGTGAAGGCCCCGCCCTCCCTCCAGGCTCTGACCCAGCTGCAGCTCTTCCATCGCCGCCCTTCTGGACTCGGCTTCAGCTGTCTCCCTCCCCTCCCCCACTCCCACTCAGCTTGCAGGCCGCTTCCCTGCCTTGAAAGCATTGCTCTGGCCCTGAGGGCCACAGACCTACTGGGCTTCAAGCTCAAGGCTCTGCCTGGGCCTGCTGCTTCGGCCAGGGCCTCACTTTTTCCTGGAAAGAGAAGGCATGGCCTCACCCCACGCCTGCACTTTGCCACGGCAGGCAGCCCAGATGTAGGAAAGGCTCTGTGGAGTCAGAAGTGCCGAGACAGGCAGATGGCACCAGAGGGTTTGGGGGCCAGGGCGCAACTGGGCTAGCCCCTCCTCCCGGGAGTCGGGGAGGCCCGGCCTTCCTAGTGCCCAGGCCACGGCTCCGGGGAGAAACCCGCCATGGAGGGCACGCGGGAGGCCCTCTGCCTGAGGTGGCAGGTGTCACGCCAGGGCCACTGCAAGCCTGGCTCGGCTTGCCTGCTTTCTCCAAAGGAGGCTGGCCGACCAGCCGAACCTGGCACCTGGGCCAGGCCCCTTCCAAGGGGACGAGTTCCAGAGGATAGAGCCCTGGGGGCGGCTGCCAAGTCTCCTGGGGCGTGTGCTGGGCCCCGTCAGAGGAGGAAGCAGCCTGGTAAACGGTGTGCCAGGCCTGAGATCTGGAGGCCTCCCACAGCCGGGTCCCTGTCCTGCCCAGGCCCCCCGAGGGAGGACGATGGTCGGGCAGTGGCGAGCGGGGGTGGGGCTGGCGCCGAGCCTGCCCTTGGATGCCCCGGGGAAGGGCGCCGGGGGATGGGCTGCCCCTGGCCAGGTCTGAGGGACCGACCCAGCTCGGGGCTGTCGGGGACAGAGAGAGAACCCCCCTCCGCCCTTTCCCTTCAGGTTCTTAGGGCTGGCCAAATCCTTCCCAAGACAGCTTGTCTGGAGAAAATCAGACCCAGCTGAAGAACATGTGTCCATGGGGGAAACCCGGGAAACTGAGTCTCCCCACACAATAGCAGAGATTCTCATCTTGCATCCTCTCCTGAGCTAATGACAAAGGTGGATGTCCCGGGTGGGCCTGTGGAATGGGAGAGGGGAGGAAGTCTATTGTCATGCAGAGGGACATGGAAAGACTTGTCTGAAGCTTATCCCCTGCACTGGGGTCAGGTCGGGAAGGGACGGCACAGAGGTGAGCAGGAACCAACCGGCCTCTCTGTGGTGGGGCTGTCCCCGGGGCAGGCGTGGGGGTGATGGCTGGAAGTGGGATGGCGCGTGAGTTGACACCAGCCAGCGGTGGAGGCAGAGACTCAGAGGTCAGGGATCTCTCTCTCTGTCTCTGTCTCTCTCTCTCTCCCTCAGGGAGCTGAGGAGAGTAAGGTGGCGCCCCCTGCCCACCTCGCCTACCTCTCCATGGGCCCTTCTTTCTCTGGCCGCTCCGGGAGCCCTGCGGGCTTGGGTTCAAGCCCCCACACACCGCACAGGCCAAGGGCGCATGCGCGACCGCCAGGGCCTAGGGCTGGCCTCGGGGGGGGGGGGTCCTCAGTGAAGGCCCCGCCCTCCCTCCAGGCTCTGACCCAGCTGCAGCTCTTCCATCGCCGCCCTTCTGGACTCGGCTTCAGCTGTCTCCCTCCCCTCCCCCACTCCCACTCAGCTTGCAGGCCGCTTCCCTGCCTTGAAAGCATTGCTGTGGCCCTGAGGGCCACAGACCTACTGGGCTTCAAGCTCAAGGCTCTGCCTGGGCCTGCTGCTTCGGCCAGGGCCTCACTTTTTCCTGGAAAGAGAAGGCATGGCCTCACCCCACGCCTGCACTTTGCCACGGCAGGCAGCCCAGATGTAGGAAAGGCTCTGTGGAGTCAGAAGTGCCGAGACAGGCAGATGGCACCAGAGGGTTTGGGGGCCAGGGCGCAACTGGGCTAGCCCCTCCTCCCGGGAGTCGGGGAGGCCCGGCCTTCCTAGTGCCCAGGCCACGGCTCCGGGGAGAAACCCGCCATGGAGGGCACGCGGGAGGCCCTCTGCCTGAGGTGGCAGGTGTCACGCCAGGGCCACTGCAAGCCTGGCTCGGCTTGCCTGCTTTCTCCAAAGGAGGCTGGCCGACCAGCCGAACCTGGCACCTGGGCCAGGCCCCTTCCAAGGGGACGAGTTCCAGAGGATAGAGCCCTGGGGGCGGCTGCCAAGTCTCCTGGGGCGTGTGCTGGGCCCCGTCAGAGGAGGAAGCAGCCTGGTAAACGGTGTGCCAGGCCTGAGATCTGGAGGCCTCCCACAGCCGGGTCCCTGTCCTGCCCAGGCCCCCCGAGGGAGGACGATGGTCGGGCAGTGGCGAGCGGGGTGGGGCTGGCGCCGAGCCTGCCCTTGGATGCCCCGGGGAAGGGCGCCGGGGTATGGGCTGCCCCTGGCCAGGTCTGAGGGACCGACCCAGCTCGGGGCTGTCGGGGACAGAGAGAGAACCCCCCTCCGCCCTTTCCCTTCAGGTTCTTAGGGCTGGCCAAATCCTTCCCAAGACAGCTTGTCTGGAGAAAATCAGACCCAGCTGAAGAACATGTGTCCATGGGGGAAACCCGGGAAACTGAGTCTCCCCACACAATAGCAGAGATTCTCATCTTGCATCCTCTCCTGAGCTAATGACAAAGGTGGATGTCCCGGGTGGGCCTGTGGAATGGGAGAGGGGAGGAAGTCTATTGTCATGCAGAGGGACATGGAAAGACTTGTCTGAAGCTTATCCCCTGCACTGGGGTCAGGTCGGGAAGGGACGGCACAGAGGTGAGCAGGAACCAACCGGCCTCTCTGTGGTGGGGCTGTCCCCGGGGCAGGCGTGGGGGTGATGGCTGGAAGTGGGATGGCGCGTGAGTTGACACCAGCCAGCGGTGGAGGCAGAGACTCAGAGGTCAGGGATCTCTCTCTCTGTCTCTGTCTCTCTCTCTCTCCCTCAGGGAGCTGAGGAGAGTAAGGTGGCGCCCCCTGCCCACCTCGCCTACCTCTCCATGGGCCCTTCTTTCTCTGGCCGCTCCGGGAGCCCTGCGGGCTTGGGTTCAAGCCCCCACACACCGCACAGGCCAAGGGCGCATGCGCGACCGCCAGGGCCTAGGGCTGGCCTCGGGGGGGGGGGGGTCCTCAGTGAAGGCCCCGCCCTCCCTCCAGGCTCTGACCCAGCTGCAGCTCTTCCATCGCCGCCCTTCTGGACTCGGCTTCAGCTGTCTCCCTCCCCTCCCCCACTCCCACTCAGCTTGCAGGCCGCTTCCCTGCCTTGAAAGCATTGCTCTGGCCCTGAGGGCCACAGACCTACTGGGCTTCAAGCTCAAGGCTCTGCCTGGGCCTGCTGCTTCGGCCAGGGGCTCACTTTTTCCTGGAAAGAGAAGGCATGGCCTCACCCCACGCCTGCACTTTGCCACGGCAGGCAGCCCAGATGTAGGAAAGGCTCTGTGGAGTCAGAAGTGCCGAGACAGGCAGATGGCACCAGAGGGTTTGGGGGCCAGGGCGCAACTGGGCTAGCCCCTCCTCCCGGGAGTCGGGGAGGCCCGGCCTTCCTAGTGCCCAGGCCACGGCTCCGGGGAGAAACCCGCCATGGAGGGCACGCGGGAGGCCCTCTGCCTGAGGTGGCAGGTGTCACGCCAGGGCCACTGCAAGCCTGGCTCGGCTTGCCTGCTTTCTCCAAAGGAGGCTGGCCGACCAGCCGAACCTGGCACCTGGGCCAGGCCCCTTCCAAGGGGACGAGTTCCAGAGGATAGATGACTGGGGGCGGCTGCCAAGTCTCCTGGGGCGTGTGCTGGGCCCCCGTCAGAGGAGGAAGCAGCCTGGTAAACGGTGTGCCAGGCCTGAGATCTGGAGGCCTCCCACAGCCGGGTCCCTGTCCTGCCCAGGCCCCCCGCGGGAGGACGATGGTCGGGCAGTGGCGAGCGGGGTGGGGCTGGCGCCGAGCCTGCCCTTGGATGCCCCGGGGAAGGGCGCCGGGGGATGGGCTGCCCCTGGCCAGGTCTGAGGGACCGACCCAGCTCGGGGCTGTCGGGGGCAGAGAGAGAACCCCCCTCCTCCCTTTCCCTTCAGCTTCTTAGGGCTGGCCAAATCCTTCCCAAGACAGCTTGTCTGGAGAAAATCAGACCCAGCTGAAGAACATGTGTCCATGGGGGAAACCCGGGAAACTGAGTCTCCCCACACAATAGCAGAGATTCTCATCTTGCATCCTCTCCTGAGCTAATGACAAAGGTGGATGTCCCGGGTGGGCCTGTGGAATGGGAGAGGGGAGGAAGTCTATTGTCATGCAGAGGGACATGGAAAGACTTGTCTGAAGCTTATCCCCTGCACTGGGGTCAGGTCGGGAAGGGACGGCACAGAGGTGAGCAGGAACCAACCGGCCTCTCTGTGGTGGGGCTGTCCCCGGGGCAGGCGTGGGGGTGATGGCTGGAAGTGGGATGGCGCGTGAGTTGACACCAGCCAGCGGTGGAGGCAGAGACTCAGAGGTCAGGGATCTCTCTCTCTGTCTCTGTCTCTCTCTCTCTCCCTCAGGGAGCTGAGGAGAGTAAGGTGGCGCCCCCTGCCCACCTCGCCTACCTCTCCATGGGCCCTTCTTTCTCTGGCCGCTCCGGGAGCCCTGCGGGCTTGGGTTCAAGCCCCCACACACCGCACAGGCCAAGGGCGCATGCGCGACCGCCAGGGCCTAGGGCTGGCCTCGGGGGGGGGGGGGTCCTCAGTGAAGGCCCCGCCCTCCCTCCAGGCTCTGACCCAGCTGCAGCTCTTCCATCGCCGCCCTTCTGGACTCGGCTTCAGCTGTCTCCCTCCCCTCCCCCACTCCCACTCAGCTTGCAGGCCGCTTCCCT
This sequence comes from Diceros bicornis minor, assembly GCF_020826845.1. Lineage (NCBI taxonomy): Eukaryota > Metazoa > Chordata > Mammalia > Perissodactyla > Rhinocerotidae > Diceros > Diceros bicornis. The sequence continues at coordinate 39,357 of NW_026691358.1, read as the reverse complement.
GCCTTGAAAGCATTGCTCTGGCCCTGAGGGCCACAGACCTACTGGGCTTCAAGCTCAAGGCTCTGCCTGGGCCTGCTGCTTCGGCCAGGGGCTCACTTTTTCCTGGAAAGAGAAGGCATGGCCTCACCCCACGCCTGCACTTTGCCACGGCAGGCAGCCCAGATGTAGGAAAGGCTCTGTGGAGTCAGAAGTGCCGAGACAGGCAGATGGCACCAGAGGGTTTGGGGGCCAGGGCGCAACTGGGCTAGCCCCTCCTCCCGGGAGTCGGGGAGGCCCGGCCTTCCTAGTGCCCAGGCCACGGCTCCGGGGAGAAACCCGCCATGGAGGGCACGCGGGAGGCCCTCTGCCTGAGGTGGCAGGTGTCACGCCAGGGCCACTGCAAGCCTGGCTCGGCTTGCCTGCTTTCTCCAAAGGAGGCTGGCCGACCAGCCGAACCTGGCACCTGGGCCAGGCCCCTTCCAAGGGGACGAGTTCCAGAGGATAGATGACTGGGGGCGGCTGCCAAGTCTCCTGGGGCGTGTGCTGGGCCCCCGTCAGAGGAGGAAGCAGCCTGGTAAACGGTGTGCCAGGCCTGAGATCTGGAGGCCTCCCACAGCCGGGTCCCTGTCCTGCCCAGGCCCCCCGCGGGAGGACGATGGTCGGGCAGTGGCGAGCGGGGTGGGGCTGGCGCCGAGCCTGCCCTTGGATGCCCCGGGGAAGGGCGCCGGGGGATGGGCTGCCCCTGGCCAGGTCTGAGGGACCGACCCAGCTCGGGGCTGTCGGGGGCAGAGAGAGAACCCCCCTCCTCCCTTTCCCTTCAGCTTCTTAGGGCTGGCCAAATCCTTCCCAAGACAGCTTGTCTGGAGAAAATCAGACCCAGCTGAAGAACATGTGTCCATGGGGGAAACCCGGGAAACTGAGTCTCCCCACACAATAGCAGAGATTCTCATCTTGCATCCTCTCCTGAGCTAATGACAAAGGTGGATGTCCCGGGTGGGCCTGTGGAATGGGAGAGGGGAGGAAGTCTATTGTCATGCAGAGGGACATGGAAAGACTTGTCTGAAGCTTATCCCCTGCACTGGGGTCAGGTCGGGAAGGGACGGCACAGAGGTGAGCAGGAACCAACCGGCCTCTCTGTGGTGGGGCTGGCCCCGGGGCAGGTGTGGGGGTGATGGCTGGAAGTGGGATGGCGCGTGAGTTGGCACCAGCCAGCGGTGGAGACAGAGACTCAGAGGTCAGGGATCTCTCTCTCTGTCTCTGTCTCTCTCTCTCTCCCTCAGGGAGCTGAGGAGAGTAAGGTGGCGCCCCCTGCCCACCTCGCCTACCTCTGCATGGGCCCTTCTTTCTCTGGCCGCTCCGGGAGCCCTGCGGGCTTGGGTTCAAGCCCCCACACACCGCACAGGCCAAGGGCGCTTGCGCGACCGCCGGGGGCCTAGGGCTGGCCGCGGGGGGGGGGGGGGTCCTCAGTGAAGGCCCCGCCCTCCCTCCAGGCTCTGACCCAGCTGCAGCTCTTCCATCGCCTCCCTTCTGGACTCGGCTTCAGCTGTCTCCCTCCCCTCCCCCACTCCCACTCAGCTTGCAGGCCGCTTCCCTGCCTTGAAAGCATTGCTCTGGCCCTGAGGGCCACAGACCTACTGGGCTTCAAGCTCAAGGCTCTGCCTGGGCCTGCTGCTTCGGCCAGGGGCTCACTTTTTCCTGGAAAGAGAAGGCATGGCCTCACCCCACGCCTGCACTTTGCCACGGCAGGCAGCCCAGATGTAGGAAAGGCTCTGTGGAGTCAGAAGTGCCGAGACAGGCAGATGGCACCAGAGGGTTTGGGGGCCAGGGCGCAACTGGGCTAGCCCCTCCTCCCGGGAGTCGGGGAGGCCCGGCCTTCCTAGTGCCCAGGCCACGGCTCCGGGGAGAAACCCGCCATGGAGGGCACGCGGGAGGCCCTCTGCCTGAGGTGGCAGGTGTCACGCCAGGGCCACTGCAAGCCTGGCTCGGCTTGCCTGCTTTCTCCAAAGGAGGCTGGCCGAACAGCCGAACCTGGCACCTGGGCCAGGCCCCTTCCAAGGGGACGAGTTGCAGAGGATAGAGCCCTGGGGGCGGCTGCCAAGTCTCCTGGGGCGTGTGCTGGGCCCCCGTCAGAGGAGGAAGCAGCCTGGTAAACGGTGTGCCAGGCCTGAGATCTGGAGGCCTCCCACAGCCGGGTCCCTGTCCTGCCCAGGCCCCCCGAGGGAGGACGATGGTCGGGCAGTGGCGAGCGGGGTGGGGCTGGCGCCGAGCCTGCCCTTGGATGCCCCGGGGAAGGGCGCCGGGGGATGGGCGGCCCCTGGCCAGGTCTGAGGGACCGACCCAGCTCGGGGCTGTCGGGGGCAGAGAGAGAACCCCCCTCCTCCCTTTCCCTTCAGGTTCTTAGGGCTGGCCAAATCCTTCCCAAGATAGCTTGTCTGGAGAAAATCAGACCCAGCTGAAGAACATGTGTCCATGGGGGAAACCCGGGAAACTGAGTCTCCCCACACAATAGCAGAGATTCTCATCTTGCATCCTCTCCTGAGCTAATGACAAAGGTGGATGTCCCGGGTGGGTGGACCTGTGGAATGGGAGAGGGGAGGAAGTCTATTGTCATGCAGAGGGACATGGAAAGACTTGTCTGAAGCTTATCCCCTGCACTGGGGTCAGGTCGGGAAGGGACGGCACAGAGGTGAGCAGGAACCAACCGGCCTCTCTGTGGTGGGGCTGGCCCCGGGGCAGGCGTGGGGGTGATGGCTGGAAGTGGGATGGCGCGTGAGTTGGCACCAGCCAGCGGTGGAGGCAGAGACTCAGAGGTCAGGGATCTCTCTCTCTGTCTCTGTCTCTCTCTCTCTCCCTCAGGGAGCTGAGGAGAGTAAGGTGGCGCCCCCTGCCCACCTCGCCTACCTCTCCATGGGCCCTTCTTTCTCTGGCCGCTCCGGGAGCCCTGCGGGCTTGGGTTCAAGCCCCCACACACCGCACAGGCCAAGGGCGCATGCGCGACCGCCAGGGCCTAGGGCTGGCCTCGGGGGGGGGGGTCCTCAGTGAAGGCCCCGCCCTCCCTCCAGGCTCTGACCCAGCTGCAGCTCTTCCATCGCCGCCCTTCTGGACTCGGCTTCAGCTGTCTCCCTCCCCTCCCCCACTCCCACTCAGCTTGCAGGCCGCTTCCCTGCCTTGAAAGCATTGCTGTGGCCCTGAGGGCCACAGACCTACTGGGCTTCAAGCTCAAGGCTCTGCCTGGGCCTGCTGCTTCGGCCAGGGCCTCACTTTTTCCTGGAAAGAGAAGGCATGGCCTCACCCCACGCCTGCACTTTGCCACGGCAGGCAGCCCAGATGTAGGAAAGGCTCTGTGGAGTCAGAAGTGCCGAGACAGGCAGATGGCACCAGAGGGTTTGGGGGCCAGGGCGCAACTGGGCTAGCCCCTCCTCCCGGGAGTCGGGGAGGCCCGGCCTTCCTAGTGCCCAGGCCACGGCTCCGGGGAGAAACCCGCCATGGAGGGCACGCGGGAGGCCCTCTGCCTGAGGTGGCAGGTGTCACGCCAGGGCCACTGCAAGCCTGGCTCGGCTTGCCTGCTTTCTCCAAAGGAGGCTGGCCGACCAGCCGAACCTGGCACCTGGGCCAGGCCCCTTCCAAGGGGACGAGTTCCAGAGGATAGAGCCCTGGGGGCGGCTGCCAAGTCTCCTGGGGCGTGTGCTGGGCCCCGTCAGAGGAGGAAGCAGCCTGGTAAACGGTGTGCCAGGCCTGAGATCTGGAGGCCTCCCACAGCCGGGTCCCTGTCCTGCCCAGGCCCCCCGAGGGAGGACGATGGTCGGGCAGTGGCGAGCGGGGTGGGGCTGGCGCCGAGCCTGCCCTTGGATGCCCCGGGGAAGGGCGCCGGGGTATGGGCTGCCCCTGGCCAGGTCTGAGGGACCGACCCAGCTCGGGGCTGTCGGGGACAGAGAGAGAACCCCCCTCCGCCCTTTCCCTTCAGGTTCTTAGGGCTGGCCAAATCCTTCCCAAGACAGCTTGTCTGGAGAAAATCAGACCCAGCTGAAGAACATGTGTCCATGGGGGAAACCCGGGAAACTGAGTCTCCCCACACAATAGCAGAGATTCTCATCTTGCATCCTCTCCTGAGCTAATGACAAAGGTGGATGTCCCGGGTGGGCCTGTGGAATGGGAGAGGGGAGGAAGTCTATTGTCATGCAGAGGGACATGGAAAGACTTGTCTGAAGCTTATCCCCTGCACTGGGGTCAGGTCGGGAAGGGACGGCACAGAGGTGAGCAGGAACCAACCGGCCTCTCTGTGGTGGGGCTGTCCCCGGGGCAGGCGTGGGGGTGATGGCTGGAAGTGGGATGGCGCGTGAGTTGACACCAGCCAGCGGTGGAGGCAGAGACTCAGAGGTCAGGGATCTCTCTCTCTGTCTCTGTCTCTCTCTCTCTCCCTCAGGGAGCTGAGGAGAGTAAGGTGGCGCCCCCTGCCCACCTCGCCTACCTCTCCATGGGCCCTTCTTTCTCTGGCCGCTCCGGGAGCCCTGCGGGCTTGGGTTCAAGCCCCCACACACCGCACAGGCCAAGGGCGCATGCGCGACCGCCAGGGCCTAGGGCTGGCCTCGGGGGGGGGGGGGTCCTCAGTGAAGGCCCCGCCCTCCCTCCAGGCTCTGACCCAGCTGCAGCTCTTCCATCGCCGCCCTTCTGGACTCGGCTTCAGCTGTCTCCCTCCCCTCCCCCACTCCCACTCAGCTTGCAGGCCGCTTCCCTGCCTTGAAAGCATTGCTCTGGCCCTGAGGGCCACAGACCTACTGGGCTTCAAGCTCAAGGCTCTGCCTGGGCCTGCTGCTTCGGCCAGGGGCTCACTTTTTCCTGGAAAGAGAAGGCATGGCCTCACCCCACGCCTGCACTTTGCCACGGCAGGCAGCCCAGATGTAGGAAAGGCTCTGTGGAGTCAGAAGTGCCGAGACAGGCAGATGGCACCAGAGGGTTTGGGGGCCAGGGCGCAACTGGGCTAGCCCCTCCTCCCGGGAGTCGGGGAGGCCCGGCCTTCCTAGTGCCCAGGCCACGGCTCCGGGGAGAAACCCGCCATGGAGGGCACGCGGGAGGCCCTCTGCCTGAGGTGGCAGGTGTCACGCCAGGGCCACTGCAAGCCTGGCTCGGCTTGCCTGCTTTCTCCAAAGGAGGCTGGCCGACCAGCCGAACCTGGCACCTGGGCCAGGCCCCTTCCAAGGGGACGAGTTCCAGAGGATAGATGACTGGGGGCGGCTGCCAAGTCTCCTGGGGCGTGTGCTGGGCCCCCGTCAGAGGAGGAAGCAGCCTGGTAAACGGTGTGCCAGGCCTGAGATCTGGAGGCCTCCCACAGCCGGGTCCCTGTCCTGCCCAGGCCCCCCGCGGGAGGACGATGGTCGGGCAGTGGCGAGCGGGGTGGGGCTGGCGCCGAGCCTGCCCTTGGATGCCCCGGGGAAGGGCGCCGGGGGATGGGCTGCCCCTGGCCAGGTCTGAGGGACCGACCCAGCTCGGGGCTGTCGGGGGCAGAGAGAGAACCCCCCTCCTCCCTTTCCCTTCAGCTTCTTAGGGCTGGCCAAATCCTTCCCAAGACAGCTTGTCTGGAGAAAATCAGACCCAGCTGAAGAACATGTGTCCATGGGGGAAACCCGGGAAACTGAGTCTCCCCACACAATAGCAGAGATTCTCATCTTGCATCCTCTCCTGAGCTAATGACAAAGGTGGATGTCCCGGGTGGGCCTGTGGAATGGGAGAGGGGAGGAAGTCTATTGTCATGCAGAGGGACATGGAAAGACTTGTCTGAAGCTTATCCCCTGCACTGGGGTCAGGTCGGGAAGGGACGGCACAGAGGTGAGCAGGAACCAACCGGCCTCTCTGTGGTGGGGCTGTCCCCGGGGCAGGCGTGGGGGTGATGGCTGGAAGTGGGATGGCGCGTGAGTTGACACCAGCCAGCGGTGGAGGCAGAGACTCAGAGGTCAGGGATCTCTCTCTCTGTCTCTGTCTCTCTCTCTCTCCCTCAGGGAGCTGAGGAGAGTAAGGTGGCGCCCCCTGCCCACCTCGCCTACCTCTCCATGGGCCCTTCTTTCTCTGGCCGCTCCGGGAGCCCTGCGGGCTTGGGTTCAAGCCCCCACACACCGCACAGGCCAAGGGCGCATGCGCGACCGCCAGGGCCTAGGGCTGGCCTCGGGGGGGGGGGGTCCTCAGTGAAGGCCCCGCCCTCCCTCCAGGCTCTGACCCAGCTGCAGCTCTTCCATCGCCGCCCTTCTGGACTCGGCTTCAGCTGTCTCCCTCCCCTCCCCCACTCCCACTCAGCTTGCAGGCCGCTTCCCTGCCTTGAAAGCATTGCTCTGGCCCTGAGGGCCACAGACCTACTGGGCTTCAAGCTCAAGGCTCTGCCTGGGCCTGCTGCTTCGGCCAGGGGCTCACTTTTTCCTGGAAAGAGAAGGCATGGCCTCACCCCACGCCTGCACTTTGCCACGGCAGGCAGCCCAGATGTAGGAAAGGCTCTGTGGAGTCAGAAGTGCCGAGACAGGCAGATGGCACCAGAGGGTTTGGGGGCCAGGGCGCAACTGGGCTAGCCCCTCCTCCCGGGAGTCGGGGAGGCCCGGCCTTCCTAGTGCCCAGGCCACGGCTCCGGGGAGAAACCCGCCATGGAGGGCACGCGGGAGGCCCTCTGCCTGAGGTGGCAGGTGTCACGCCAGGGCCACTGCAAGCCTGGCTCGGCTTGCCTGCTTTCTCCAAAGGAGGCTGGCCGACCAGCCGAACCTGGCACCTGGGCCAGGCCCCTTCCAAGGGGACGAGTTCCAGAGGATAGATGACTGGGGGCGGCTGCCAAGTCTCCTGGGGCGTGTGCTGGGCCCCCGTCAGAGGAGGAAGCAGCCTGGTAAACGGTGTGCCAGGCCTGAGATCTGGAGGCCTCCCACAGCCGGGTCCCTGTCCTGCCCAGGCCCCCCGCGGGAGGACGATGGTCGGGCAGTGGCGAGCGGGGTGGGGCTGGCGCCGAGCCTGCCCTTGGATGCCCCGGGGAAGGGCGCCGGGGGATGGGCTGCCCCTGGCCAGGTCTGAGGGACCGACCCAGCTCGGGGCTGTCGGGGGCAGAGAGAGAACCCCCCTCCTCCCTTTCCCTTCAGCTTCTTAGGGCTGGCCAAATCCTTCCCAAGACAGCTTGTCTGGAGAAAATCAGACCCAGCTGAAGAACATGTGTCCATGGGGGAAACCCGGGAAACTGAGTCTCCCCACACAATAGCAGAGATTCTCATCTTGCATCCTCTCCTGAGCTAATGACAAAGGTGGATGTCCCGGGTGGGCCTGTGGAATGGGAGAGGGGAGGAAGTCTATTGTCATGCAGAGGGACATGGAAAGACTTGTCTGAAGCTTATCCCCTGCACTGGGGTCAGGTCGGGAAGGGACGGCACAGAGGTGAGCAGGAACCAACCGGCCTCTCTGTGGTGGGGCTGGCCCCGGGGCAGGTGTGGGGGTGATGGCTGGAAGTGGGATGGCGCGTGAGTTGGCACCAGCCAGCGGTGGAGACAGAGACTCAGAGGTCAGGGATCTCTCTCTCTGTCTCTGTCTCTCTCTCTCTCCCTCAGGGAGCTGAGGAGAGTAAGGTGGCGCCCCCTGCCCACCTCGCCTACCTCTGCATGGGCCCTTCTTTCTCTGGCCGCTCCGGGAGCCCTGCGGGCTTGGGTTCAAGCCCCCACACACCGCACAGGCCAAGGGCGCTTGCGCGACCGCCGGGGGCCTAGGGCTGGCCGCGGGGGGGGGGGGTCCTCAGTGAAGGCCCCGCCCTCCCTCCAGGCTCTGACCCAGCTGCAGCTCTTCCATCGCCTCCCTTCTGGACTCGGCTTCAGCTGTCTCCCTCCCCTCCCCCACTCCCACTCAGCTTGCAGGCCGCTTCCCTGCCTTGAAAGCATTGCTCTGGCCCTGAGGGCCACAGACCTACTGGGCTTCAAGCTCAAGGCTCTGCCTGGGCCTGCTGCTTCGGCCAGGGGCTCACTTTTTCCTGGAAAGAGAAGGCATGGCCTCACCCCACGCCTGCACTTTGCCACGGCAGGCAGCCCAGATGTAGGAAAGGCTCTGTGGAGTCAGAAGTGCCGAGACAGGCAGATGGCACCAGAGGGTTTGGGGGCCAGGGCGCAACTGGGCTAGCCCCTCCTCCCGGGAGTCGGGGAGGCCCGGCCTTCCTAGTGCCCAGGCCACGGCTCCGGGGAGAAACCCGCCATGGAGGGCACGCGGGAGGCCCTCTGCCTGAGGTGGCAGGTGTCACGCCAGGGCCACTGCAAGCCTGGCTCGGCTTGCCTGCTTTCTCCAAAGGAGGCTGGCCGAACAGCCGAACCTGGCACCTGGGCCAGGCCCCTTCCAAGGGGACGAGTTGCAGAGGATAGAGCCCTGGGGGCGGCTGCCAAGTCTCCTGGGGCGTGTGCTGGGCCCCCGTCAGAGGAGGAAGCAGCCTGGTAAACGGTGTGCCAGGCCTGAGATCTGGAGGCCTCCCACAGCCGGGTCCCTGTCCTGCCCAGGCCCCCCGAGGGAGGACGATGGTCGGGCAGTGGCGAGCGGGGTGGGGCTGGCGCCGAGCCTGCCCTTGGATGCCCCGGGGAAGGGCGCCGGGGGATGGGCGGCCCCTGGCCAGGTCTGAGGGACCGACCCAGCTCGGGGCTGTCGGGGGCAGAGAGAGAACCCCCCTCCTCCCTTTCCCTTCAGGTTCTTAGGGCTGGCCAAATCCTTCCCAAGATAGCTTGTCTGGAGAAAATCAGACCCAGCTGAAGAACATGTGTCCATGGGGGAAACCCGGGAAACTGAGTCTCCCCACACAATAGCAGAGATTCTCATCTTGCATCCTCTCCTGAGCTAATGACAAAGGTGGATGTCCCGGGTGGGTGGACCTGTGGAATGGGAGAGGGGAGGAAGTCTATTGTCATGCAGAGGGACATGGAAAGACTTGTCTGAAGCTTATCCCCTGCACTGGGGTCAGGTCGGGAAGGGACGGCACAGAGGTGAGCAGGAACCAACCGGCCTCTCTGTGGTGGGGCTGGCCCCGGGGCAGGCGTGGGGGTGATGGCTGGAAGTGGGATGGCGCGTGAGTTGGCACCAGCCAGCGGTGGAGGCAGAGACTCAGAGGTCAGGGATCTCTCTCTCTGTCTCTGTCTCTCTCTCTCTCCCTCAGGGAGCTGAGGAGAGTAAGGTGGCGCCCCCTGCCCACCTCGCCTACCTCTCCATGGGCCCTTCTTTCTCTGGCCGCTCCGGGAGCCCTGCGGGCTTGGGTTCAAGCCCCCACACACCGCACAGGCCAAGGGCGCATGCGCGACCGCCGGGGCCTAGGGCTGGCCTCGGGGGGGGGGGGGGGGCTCCTCAGTGAAGGCCCCGCCCTCCCTCCAGGCTCTGACCCAGCTGCAGCTCTTCCATCGCCGCCCTTCTGGACTCGGCTTCAGCTGTCTCCCTCCCCTCCCCCACTCCCACTCAGCTTGCAGGCGGCTTCCCTGCCTTGAAAGCATTGCTCTGGCCCTGAGGGCCACAGACCTACTGGGCTTCAAGCTCAAGGCTCTGCCTGGGCCTGCTGCTTCGGCCAGGGGCTCACTTTTTCCTGGAAAGAGAAGGCATGGCCTCACCCCACGCCTGCACTTTGCCACGGCAGGCAGCCCAGATGTAGGAAAGGCTCTGTGGAGTCAGAAGTGCCGAGACAGGCAGATGGCACCAGAGGGTTTGGGGGCCAGGGCGCAACTGGGCTAGCCCCTCCTCCCGGGAGTCGGGGAGGCCCGGCCTTCCTAGTGCCCAGGCCACGGCTCCGGGGAGAAACCCGCCATGGAGGGCACGCGGGAGGCCCTCTGCCTGAGGTGGCAGGTGTCACGCCAGGGCCACTGCAAGCCTGGCTCGGCTTGCCTGCTTTCTCCAAAGGAGGCTGGCCGACCAGCCGAACCTGGCACCTGGGCCAGGCCCCTTCCAAGGGGACGAGTTCCAGAGGATAGAGCCCTGGGGGCGGCTGCCAAGTCTCCTGGGGCGTGTGCTGGGCCCCCGTCAGAGGAGGAAGCAGCCTGGTAAACGGTGTGCCAGGCCTGAGATCTGGAGGCCTCCCACAGCCGGGTCCCTGTCCTGCCCAGGCCCCCCGAGGGAGGACGATGGTCGGGCAGTGGCGAGCGGGGTGGGGCTGGCGCCGAGCCTGCCCTTGGATGCCCCGGGGAAGGGCGCCGGGGGATGGGCTGCCCCTGGCCAGGTCTGAGGGACCGACCCAGCTCGGGGCTGTCGGGGGCAGAGAGAGAACCCCCCTCCTCCCTTTCCCTTCAGCTTCTTAGGGCTGGCCAAATCCTTCCCAAGACAGCTTGTCTGGAGAAAATCAGACCCAGCTGAAGAACATGTGTCCATGGGGGAAACCCGGGAAACTGAGTCTCCCTACACAATAGCAGAGATTCTCATCTTGCATCCTCTCCTGAGCTAATGACCAAGGTGGATGTCCCGGGTGGGCCTGTGGAATGGGAGAGGGGAGGAAGTCTATTGTCATGCAGAGGGACATGGAAAGACTTGTCTGAAGCTTATCCCCTGCACTGGGGTCAGGTCGTGAAGGGACGGCACAGAGGTGAGCAGGAACCAACCGGCCTCTCTGTGGTGGGGCTGGCCCCGGGGCAGGCGTGGGGGTGATGGCTGGAAGTGGGATGGCGCGTGAGTTGGCACCAGCCAGCGGTGGAGGCAGAGACTCAGAGGTCAGGGATCTCTCTCTCTGTCTCTGTCTCTCTCTCTCTCCCTCAGGGAGCTGAGGAGAGTAAGGTGGCGCCCCCTGCCCACCTCGCCTACCTCTCCATGGGCCCTTCTTTCTCTGGCCGCTCCGGGAGCCCTGCGGGCTTGGGTTCAAGCCCCCACACACCGCACAGGCCAAGGGCGCTTGCGCGACCGCCGGGGGCCTAGGGCTGGCCGCGGGGGGGGGGGTCCTCAGTGAAGGCCCCGCCCTCCCTCCAGGCTCTGACCCAGCTGCAGCTCTTCCATCGCCTCCCTTCTGGACTCGGCTTCAGCTGTCTCCCTCCCCTCCCCCACTCCCACTCAGCTTGCAGGCCGCTTCCCTGCCTTGAAAGCATTGCTCTGGCCCTGAGGGCCACAGACCTACTGGGCTTCAAGCTCAAGGCTCTGCCTGGGCCTGCTGCTTCGGCCAGGGGCTCACTTTTTCCTGGAAAGAGAAGGCATGGCCTCACCCCACGCCTGCACTTTGCCACGGCAGGCAGCCCAGATGTAGGAAAGGCTCTGTGGAGTCAGAAGTGCCGAGACAGGCAGATGGCACCAGAGGGTTTGGGGGCCAGGGCGCAACTGGGCTAGCCCCTCCTCCCGGGAGTCGGGGAGGCCCGGCCTTCCTAGTGCCCAGGCCACGGCTCCGGGGAGAAACCCGCCATGGAGGGCACGCGGGAGGCCCTCTGCCTGAGGTGGCAGGTGTCACGCCAGGGCCACTGCAAGCCTGGCTCGGCTTGCCTGCTTTCTCCAAAGGAGGCTGGCCGAACAGCCGAACCTGGCACCTGGGCCAGGCCCCTTCCAAGGGGACGAGTTGCAGAGGATAGAGTCCTGGGGGCGGCTGCCAAGTCTCCTGGGGCGTGTGCTGGGCCCCCGTCAGAGGAGGAAGCAGCCTGGTAAACGGTGTGCCAGGCCTGAGATCTGGAGGCCTCCCACAGCCGGGTCCCTGTCCTGCCCAGGCCCCCCGAGGGAGGACGATGGTCGGGCAGTGGCGAGCGGGGTGGGGCTGGCGCCGAGCCTGCCCTTGGATGCCCCGGGGAAGGGCGCCGGGGGATGGGCGGCCCCTGGCCAGGTCTGAGGGACCGACCCAGCTCGGGGCTGTCGGGGGCAGAGAGAGAACCCCCCTCCTCCCTTTCCCTTCAGGTTCTTAGGGCTGGCCAAATCCTTCCCAAGATAGCTTGTCTGGAGAAAATCAGACCCAGCTGAAGAACATGTGTCCATGGGGGAAACCCGGGAAACTGAGTCTCCCCACACAATAGCAGAGATTCTCATCTTGCATCCTCTCCTGAGCTAATGACAAAGGTGGATGTCCCGGGTGGGTGGACCTGTGGAATGGGAGAGGGGAGGAAGTCTATTGTCATGCAGAGGGACATGGAAAGACTTGTCTGAAGCTTATCCCCTGCACTGGGGTCAGGTCGGGAAGGGACGGCACAGAGGTGAGCAGGAACCAACCGGCCTCTCTGTGGTGGGGCTGGCCCCGGGGCAGGCGTGGGGGTGATGGCTGGAAGTGGGATGGCGCGTGAGTTGGCACCAGCCAGCGGTGGAGGCAGAGACTCAGAGGTCAGGGATCTCTCTCTCTGTCTCTGTCTCTCTCTCTCTCCCTCAGGGAGCTGAGGAGAGTAAGGTGGCGCCCCCTGCCCACCTCGCCTACCTCTCCATGGGCCCTTCTTTCTCTGGCCGCTCCGGGAGCCCTGCGGGCTTGGGTTCAAGCCCCCACACACCGCACAGGCCAAGGGCGCATGCGCGACCGCCGGGGCCTAGGGCTGGCCTCGGGGGGGGGGGGCTCCTCAGTGAAGGCCCCGCCCTCCCTCCAGGCTCTGACCCAGCTGCAGCTCTTCCATCGCCGCCCTTCTGGACTCGGCTTCAGCTGTCTCCCTCCCCTCCCCCACTCCCACTCAGCTTGCAGGCGGCTTCCCTGCCTTGAAAGCATTGCTCTGGCCCTGAGGGCCACAGACCTACTGGGCTTCAAGCTCAAGGCTCTGCCTGGGCCTGCTGCTTCGGCCAGGGGCTCACTTTTTCCTGGAAAGAGAAGGCATGGCCTCACCCCACGCCTGCACTTTGCCACGGCAGGCAGCCCAGATGTAGGAAAGGCTCTGTGGAGTCAGAAGTGCCGAGACAGGCAGATGGCACCAGAGGGTTTGGGGGCCAGGGCGCAACTGGGCTAGCCCCTCCTCCCGGGAGTCGGGGAGGCCCGGCCTTCCTAGTGCCCAGGCCACGGCTCCGGGGAGAAACCCGCCATGGAGGGCACGCGGGAGGCCCTCTGCCTGAGGTGGCAGGTGTCACGCCAGGGCCACTGCAAGCCTGGCTCGGCTTGCCTGCTTTCTCCAAAGGAGGCTGGCCGACCAGCCGAACCTGGCACCTGGGCCAGGCCCCTTCCAAGGGGACGAGTTCCAGAGGATAGAGCCCTGGGGGCGGCTGCCAAGTCTCCTGGGGCGTGTGCTGGGCCCCCGTCAGAGGAGGAAGCAGCCTGGTAAACGGTGTGCCAGGCCTGAGATCTGGAGGCCTCCCACAGCCGGGTCCCTGTCCTGCCCAGGCCCCCCGAGGGAGGACGATGGTCGGGCAGTGGCGAGCGGGGTGGGGCTGGCGCCGAGCCTGCCCTTGGATGCCCCGGGGAAGGGCGCCGGGGGATGGGCTGCCCCTGGCCAGGTCTGAGGGACCGACCCAGCTCGGGGCTGTCGGGGGCAGAGAGAGAACCCCCCTCCTCCCTTTCCCTTCAGCTTCTTAGGGCTGGCCAAATCCTTCCCAAGACAGCTTGTCTGGAGAAAATCAGACCCAGCTGAAGAACATGTGTCCATGGGGGAAACCCGGGAAACTGAGTCTCCCTACACAATAGCAGAGATTCTCATCTTGCATCCTCTCCTGAGCTAATGACCAAGGTGGATGTCCCGGGTGGGCCTGTGGAATGGGAGAGGGGAGGAAGTCTATTGTCATGCAGAGGGACATGGAAAGACTTGTCTGAAGCTTATCCCCTGCACTGGGGTCAGGTCGGGAAGGGACGGCACAGAGGTGAGCAGGAACCAACCGGCCTCTCTGTGGTGGGGCTGGCCCCGGGGCAGGTGTGGGGGTGATGGCTGGAAGTGGGATGGCGCGTGAGTTGGCACCAGCCAGCGGTGGAGACAGAGACTCAGAGGTCAGGGATCTCTCTCTCTGTCTCTGTCTCTCTCTCTCTCCCTCAGGGAGCTGAGGAGAGTAAGGTGGCGCCCCCTGCCCACCTCGCCTACCTCTGCATGGGCCCTTCTTTCTCTGGCCGCTCCGGGAGCCCTGCGGGCTTGGGTTCAAGCCCCCACACACCGCACAGGCCAAGGGCGCTTGCGCGACCGCCGGGGGCCTAGGGCTGGCCGCGGGGGGGGGGGTCCTCAGTGAAGGCCCCGCCCTCCCTCCAGGCTCTGACCCAGCTGCAGCTCTTCCATCGCCGCCCTTCTGGACTCGGCTTCAGCTGTCTCCCTCCCCTCCCCCACTCCCACTCAGCTTGCAGGCCGCTTCCCTGCCTTGAAAGCATTGCTCTGGCCCTGAGGGCCACAGACCTACTGGGCTTCAAGCTCAAGGCTCTGCCTGGGCCTGCTGCTTCGGCCAGGGGCTCACTTTTTCCTGGAAAGAGAAGGCATGGCCTCACCCCACGCCTGCACTTTGCCACGGCAGGCAGCCCAGATGTAGGAAAGGCTCTGTGGAGTCAGAAGTGCCGAGACAGGCAGATGGCACCAGAGGGTTTGGGGGCCAGGGCGCAACTGGGCTAGCCCCTCCTCCCGGGAGTCGGGGAGGCCCGGCCTTCCTAGTGCCCAGGCCACGGCTCCGGGGAGAAACCCGCCATGGAGGGCACGCGGGAGGCCCTCTGCCTGAGGTGGCAGGTGTCACGCCAGGGCCACTGCAAGCCTGGCTCGGCTTGCCTGCTTTCTCCAAAGGAGGCTGGCCGACCAGCCGAACCTGGCACCTGGGCCAGGCCCCTTCCAAGGGGACGAGTTGCAGAGGATAGAGCCCTGGGGGCGGCTGCCAAGTCTCCTGGGGCGTGTGCTGGGCCCCCGTCAGAGGAGGAAGCAGCCTGGTAAACGGTGTGCCAGGCCTGAGATCTGGAGGCCTCCCACAGCCGGGTCCCTGTCCTGCCCAGGCCCCCCGAGGGAGGACGATGGTCGGGCAGTGGCGAGCGGGGTGGGGCTGGCGCCGAGCCTGCCCTTGGATGCCCCGGGGAAGGGCGCCGTGGATGGGCTGCCCCTGGCCAGGTCTGAGGGACCGACCCAGCTCGGGGCTGTCGGGGGCAGAGAGAGAACCCCCCTCCGCCCTTTCCCTTCAGCTTCTTAGGGCTGGCCAAATCCTTCCCAAGACAGCTTGTCTGGAGAAAATCAGACCCAGCTGAAGAACATGTGTCCATGGGGGAAACCCGGGAAACTGAGTCTCCCCACACAATAGCAGAGATTCTCATCTTGCATCCTCTCCTGAGCTAATGACCAAGGTGGATGTCCCGGGTGGGCCTGTGGAATGGGAGAGGGGAGGAAGTCTATTGTCATGCAGAGGGACATGGAAAGACTTGTCTGAAGCTTATCCCCTGCACTGGGGTCAGGTCGGGAAGGGACGGCACAGAGGTGAGCAGGAACCAACTGGCCTCTCTGTGGTGGGGCTGGCCCCGGGGCAGGCGTGGGGGTGATGGCTGGAAGTGGGATGGCGCGTGAGTTGGCACCAGCCAGCGGTGGAGGCAGAGACTCAGAGGTCAGGGATCTCTCTCTCTGTCTCTGTCTCTCTCTCTCTCCCTCAGGGAGCTGAGGAGAGTAAGGTGGCGCCCCCTGCCCACCTCGCCTACCTCTCCATGGGCCCTTCTTTCTCTGGCCGCTCCGGGAGCCCTGCGGGCTTGGGTTCAAGCCCCCACACACCGCACAGGCCAAGGGCGCATGCGCGACCGCCGGGGCCTAGGGCTGGCAGCGGGGGGGGGGGGGTCCTCAGTGAAGGCCCCGCCCTCCCTCCAGGCTCTGACCCAGCTGCAGCTCTTCCATCGCCGCCCTTCTGGACTCGGCTTCAGCTGTCTCCCTCCCCTCCCCCACTCCCACTCAGCTTGCAGGCCGCTTCCCTGCCTTGAAAGCATTGCTCTGGCCCTGAGGGCCACAGACCTACTGGGCTTCAAGCTCAAGGCTCTGCCTGGGCCTGCTGCTTCGGCCAGGGGCTCACTTTTTCCTGGAAAGAGAAGGCATGGCCTCACCCCACGCCTGCACTTTGCCACGGCAGGCAGCCCAGATGTAGGAAAGGCTCTGTGGAGTCAGAAGTGCCGAGACAGGCAGATGGCACCAGAGGGTTTGGGGGCCAGGGCGCAAGTGGGCTAGCCCCTCCTCCCGGGAGTCGGGGAGGCCCGGCCTTCCTAGTGCCCAGGCCACGGCTCCGGGGAGAAACCCGCCATGGAGGGCACGCGGGAGGCCCTCTGCCTGAGGTGGCAGGTGTCACGCCAGGGCCACTGCAAGCCTGGCTCGGCTTGCCTGCTTTCTCCAAAGGAGGCTGGCCGACCAGCCGAACCTGGCACCTGGGCCAGGCCCCTTCCAAGGGGACGAGTTGCAGAGGATAGAGCCCTGGGGGCGGCTGCCAAGTCTCCTGGGGCGTGTGCTGGGCCCCCGTCAGAGGAGGAAGCAGCCTGGTAAACGGTGTGCCAGGCCTGAGATCTGGAGGCCTCCCACAGCCGGGTCCCTGTCCTGCCCAGGCCCCCCGAGGGAGGACGATGGTCGGGCAGTGGCGAGCGGGGTGGGGCTGGCGCCGAGCCTGCCCTTGGATGCCCCGGGGAAGGGCGCCGTGGATGGGCTGCCCCTGGCCAGGTCTGAGGGACCGACCCAGCTCGGGGCTGTCGGGGGCAGAGAGAGAACCCCCCTCCGCCCTTTCCCTTCAGCTTCTTAGGGCTGGCCAAATCCTTCCCAAGACAGCTTGTCTGGAGAAAATCAGACCCAGCTGAAGAACATGTGTCCATGGGGGAAACCCGGGAAACTGAGTCTCCCCACACAATAGCAGAGATTCTCATCTTGCATCCTCTCCTGAGCTAATGACCAAGGTGGATGTCCCGGGTGGGCCTGTGGAATGGGAGAGGGGAGGAAGTCTATTGTCATGCAG
The DNA here is from genome assembly GCF_020826845.1 of Diceros bicornis minor. Taxonomy (NCBI): domain Eukaryota; kingdom Metazoa; phylum Chordata; class Mammalia; order Perissodactyla; family Rhinocerotidae; genus Diceros; species Diceros bicornis. The sequence continues at coordinate 22,629 of NW_026691358.1, read as the reverse complement.
AGGGACATGGAAAGACTTGTCTGAAGCTTATCCCCTGCACTGGGGTCAGGTCGGGAAGGGAAGGCACAGAGGTGAGCAGGAACCAACTGGCCTCTCTGTGGTGGGGCTGGCCCCGGGGCAGGCGTGGGGGTGATGGCTGGAAGTGGGATGGCGCGTGAGTTGGCACCAGCCAGCGGTGGAGGCAGAGACTCAGAGGTCAGGGATCTCTCTCTCTGTCTCTGTCTCTCTCTCTCTCCCTCAGGGAGCTGAGGAGAGTAAGGTGGCGCCCCCTGCCCACCTCGCCTACCTCTCCATGGGCCCTTCTTTCTCTGGCCGCTCCGGGAGCCCTGCGGGCTTGGGTTCAAGCCCCCACACACCGCACAGGCCAAGGGCGCATGCGCGACCGCCGGGGCCTAGGGCTGGCAGCGGGGGGGGGGGGTCCTCAGTGAAGGCCCCGCCCTCCCTCCAGGCTCTGACCCAGCTGCAGCTCTTCCATCGCCGCCCTTCTGGACTCGGCTTCAGCTGTCTCCCTCCCCTCCCCCACTCCCACTCAGCTTGCAGGCCGCTTCCCTGCCTTGAAAGCATTGCTCTGGCCCTGAGGGCCACAGACCTACTGGGCTTCAAGCTCAAGGCTCTGCCTGGGCCTGCTGCTTCGGCCAGGGGCTCACTTTTTCCTGGAAAGAGAAGGCATGGCCTCACCCCACGCCTGCACTTTGCCACGGCAGGCAGCCCAGATGTAGGAAAGGCTCTGTGGAGTCAGAAGTGCCGAGACAGGCAGATGGCACCAGAGGGTTTGGGGGCCAGGGCGCAAGTGGGCTAGCCCCTCCTCCCGGGAGTCGGGGAGGCCCGGCCTTCCTAGTGCCCAGGCCACGGCTCCGGGGAGAAACCCGCCATGGAGGGCACGCGGGAGGCCCTCTGCCTGAGGTGGCAGGTGTCACGCCAGGGCCACTGCAAGCCTGGCTCGGCTTGCCTGCTTTCTCCAAAGGAGGCTGGCCGACCAGCCGAACCTGGCACCTGGGCCAGGCCCCTTCCAAGGGGACGAGTTCCAGAGGATAGAGCCCTGGGGGCGGCTGCCAAGTCTCCTGGGGCGTGTGCTGGGCCCCCGTCAGAGGAGGAAGCAGCCTGGTAAACGGTGTGCCAGGCCTGAGATCTGGAGGCCTCCCACAGCCGGGTCCCTGTCCTGCCCAGGCCCCCCGAGGGAGGACGATGGTCGGGCAGTGGCGAGCGGGGTGGGGCTGGCGCCGAGCCTGCCCTTGGATGCCCCGGGGAAGGGCGCCGGGGGATGGGCTGCCCCTGGCCAGGTCTGAGGGACCGACCCAGCTCGGGGCTGTCGGGGGCAGAGAGAGAACCCCCCTCCGCCCTTTCCCTTCAGCTTCTTAGGGCTGGCCAAATCCTTCCCAAGACAGCTTGTCTGGAGAAAATCAGACCCAGCTGAAGAACATGTGTCCATGGGGGAAACCCGGGAAACTGAGTCTCCCCACACAATAGCAGAGATTCTCATCTTGCATCCTCTCCTGAGCTAATGACAAAGGTGGATGTCCCGGGTGGGCCTGTGGAATGGGAGAGGGGAGGAAGTGTATTGTCATGCAGAGGGACATGGAAAGACTTGTCTGAAGCTTATCCCCTGCACTGGGGTCAGGTCGGGAAGGGACGGCACAGAGGTGAGCAGGAACCAACCGGCCTCTCTGTGGTGGGGCTGGCCCCGGGGCAGGCGTGGGGGTGATGGCTGGAAGAGGGATGGCGCGTGAGTTGGCACCAGCCAGCGGTGGAGGCAGAGACTCAGAGGTCAGGGATCTCTCTCTCTGTCTCTGTCTCTCTCTCTCTCCCTCAGGGAGCTGAGGAGAGTAAGGTGGCGCCCCCTGCCCACCTCGCCTACCTCTCCATGGGCCCTTCTTTCTCTGGCCGCTCCAGGAGCCCTGCGGGCTTGGGTTCAAGCCCCCACACACCGCACAGGCCAAGGGCGCATGCGCGACCGCCGGGGCCTAGGGCTGGCCTCGGGGGGGGGGGGGTCCTCAGTGAAGGCCCCGCCCTCCCTCCAGGCTCTGACCCAGCTGCAGCTCTTCCATCGCCGCCCTTCTGGACTCGGCTTCAGCTGTCTCCCTCCCCTCCCCCACTCCCACTCAGCTTGCAGGCCGCTTCCCTGCCTTGAAAGCATTGCTCTGGCCCTGAGGGCCACAGACCTACTGGGCTTCAAGCTCAAGGCTCTGCCTGGGCCTGCTGCTTCGGCCAGGGGCTCACTTTTTCCTGGAAAGAGAAGGCATGGCCTCACCCCACGCCTGCACTTTGCCACGGCAGGCAGCCCAGATGTAGGAAAGGCTCTGTGGAGTCAGAAGTGCCGAGACAGGCAGATGGCACCAGAGGGTTTGGGGGCCAGGGCGCAAGTGGGCTAGCCCCTCCTCCCGGGAGTCGGGGAGGCCCGGCCTTCCTAGTGCCCTGGCCACGGCTCCGGGGAGAAACCCGCCATGGAGGGCACGCGGGAGGCCCTCTGCCTGAGGTGGCAGGTGTCACGCCAGGGCCACTGCAAGCCTGGCTCGGCTTGCCTGCTTTCTCCAAAGGAGGCTGGCCGACCAGCCGAACCTGGCACCTGGGCCAGGCCCCTTCCAAGGGGACGAGTTGCAGAGGATAGAGCCCTGGGGGCGGCTGCCAAGTCTCCTGGGGCGTGTGCTGGGCCCCCGTCAGAGGAGGAAGCAGCCTGGTAAACGGTGTGCCAGGCCTGAGATCTGGAGGCCTCCCACAGCCGGGTCCCTGTCCTGCCCAGGCCCCCCGAGGGAGGACGATGGTCGGGCAGTGGCGAGCGGGGTGGGGCTGGCGCCGAGCCTGCCCTTGGATGCCCCGGGGAAGGGCGCCGTGGATGGGCTGCCCCTGGCCAGGTCTGAGGGACCGACCCAGCTCGGGGCTGTCGGGGGCAGAGAGAGAACCCCCCTCCGCCCTTTCCCTTCAGCTTCTTAGGGCTGGCCAAATCCTTCCCAAGACAGCTTGTCTGGAGAAAATCAGACCCAGCTGAAGAACATGTGTCCATGGGGGAAACCCGGGAAACTGAGTCTCCCCACACAATAGCAGAGATTCTCATCTTGCATCCTCTCCTGAGCTAATGACAAAGGTGGATGTCCCGGGTGGGCCTGTGGAATGGGAGAGGGGAGGAAGTGTATTGTCATGCAGAGGGACATGGAAAGACTTGTCTGAAGCTTATCCCCTGCACTGGGGTCAGGTCGGGAAGGGACGGCACAGAGGTGAGCAGGAACCAACCGGCCTCTCTGTGGTGGGGCTGGCCCCGGGGCAGGCGTGGGGGTGATGGCTGGAAGAGGGATGGCGCGTGAGTTGGCACCAGCCAGCGGTGGAGGCAGAGACTCAGAGGTCAGGGATCTCTCTCTCTGTCTCTGTCTCTCTCTCTCTCCCTCAGGGAGCTGAGGAGAGTAAGGTGGCGCCCCCTGCCCACCTCGCCTACCTCTCCATGGGCCCTTCTTTCTCTGGCCGCTCCAGGAGCCCTGCGGGCTTGGGTTCAAGCCCCCACACACCGCACAGGCCAAGGGCGCATGCGCGACCGCCGGGGCCTAGGGCTGGCCTCGGGGGGGGGGGGTCCTCAGTGAAGGCCCCGCCCTCCCTCCAGGCTCTGACCCAGCTGCAGCTCTTCCATCGCCGCCCTTCTGGACTCGGCTTCAGCTGTCTCCCTCCCCTCCCCCACTCCCACTCAGCTTGCAGGCCGCTTCCCTGCCTTGAAAGCATTGCTCTGGCCCTGAGGGCCACAGACCTACTGGGCTTCAAGCTCAAGGCTCTGCCTGGGCCTGCTGCTTCGGCCAGGGGCTCACTTTTTCCTGGAAAGAGAAGGCATGGCCTCACCCCACGCCTGCACTTTGCCACGGCAGGCAGCCCAGATGTAGGAAAGGCTCTGTGGAGTCAGAAGTGCCGAGACAGGCAGATGGCACCAGAGGGTTTGGGGGCCAGGGCGCAAGTGGGCTAGCCCCTCCTCCCGGGAGTCGGGGAGGCCCGGCCTTCCTAGTGCCCTGGCCACGGCTCCGGGGAGAAACCCGCCATGGAGGGCACGCGGGAGGCCCTCTGCCTGAGGTGGCAGGTGTCACGCCAGGGCCACTGCAAGCCTGGCTCGGCTTGCCTGCTTTCTCCAAAGGAGGCTGGCCGACCAGCCGAACCTGGCACCTGGGCCAGGCCCCTTCCAAGGGGACGAGTTCCAGAGGATAGAGCCCTGGGGGCGGCTGCCAAGTCTCCTGGGGCGTGTGCTGGGCCCCCGTCAGAGGAGGAAGCAGCCTGGTAAACGGTGTGCCAGGCCTGAGATCTGGAGGCCTCCCACAGCCGGGTCCCTGTCCTGCCCAGGCCCCCCGAGGGAGGACGATGGTCGGGCAGTGGCGAGCGGGGTGGGGCTGGCGCCGAGCCTGCCCTTGGATGCCCCGGGGAAGGGCGCCGTGGATGGGCTGCCCCTGGCCAGGTCTGAGGGACCGACCCAGCTCGGGGCTGTCGGGGGCAGAGAGAGAACCCCCCTCCGCCCTTTCCCTTCAGCTTCTTAGGGCTGGCCAAATCCTTCCCAAGACAGCTTGTCTGGAGAAAATCAGACCCAGCTGAAGAACATGTGTCCATGGGGGAAACCCGGGAAACTGAGTCTCCCCACACAATAGCAGAGATTCTCATCTTGCATCCTCTCCTGAGCTAATGACCAAGGTGGATGTCCCGGGTGGGCCTGTGGAATGGGAGAGGGGAGGAAGTCTATTGTCATGCAGAGGGACATGGAAAGACTTGTCTGAAGCTTATCCCCTGCACTGGGGTCAGGTCGGGAAGGGAAGGCACAGAGGTGAGCAGGAACCAACTGGCCTCTCTGTGGTGGGGCTGGCCCCGGGGCAGGCGTGGGGGTGATGGCTGGAAGTGGGATGGCGCGTGAGTTGGCACCAGCCAGCGGTGGAGGCAGAGACTCAGAGTTCAGGGATCTCTCTCTCTGTCTCTGTCTCTCTCTCTCTCCCTCAGGGAGCTGAGGAGAGTAAGGTGGCGCCCCCTGCCCACCTCGCCTACCTCTCCATGGGCCCTTCTTTCTCTGGCCGCTCCGGGAGCCCTGCGGGCTTGGGTTCAAGCCCCCACACACCGCACAGGCCAAGGGCGCATGCGCGACCGCCGGGGCCTAGGGCTGGCAGCGGGGGGGGGGGGGTCCTCAGTGAAGGCCCCGCCCTCCCTCCAGGCTCTGACCCAGCTGCAGCTCTTCCATCGCCGCCCTTCTGGACTCGGCTTCAGCTGTCTCCCTCCCCTCCCCCACTCCCACTCAGCTTGCAGGCCGCTTCCCTGCCTTGAAAGCATTGCTCTGGCCCTGAGGGCCACAGACCTACTGGGCTTCAAGCTCAAGGCTCTGCCTGGGCCTGCTGCTTCGGCCAGGGGCTCACTTTTTCCTGGAAAGAGAAGGCATGGCCTCACCCCACGCCTGCACTTTGCCACGGCAGGCAGCCCAGATGTAGGAAAGGCTCTGTGGAGTCAGAAGTGCCGAGACAGGCAGATGGCACCAGAGGGTTTGGGGGCCAGGGCGCAAGTGGGCTAGCCCCTCCTCCCGGGAGTCGGGGAGGCCCGGCCTTCCTAGTGCCCAGGCCACGGCTCCGGGGAGAAACCCGCCATGGAGGGCACGCGGGAGGCCCTCTGCCTGAGGTGGCAGGTGTCACGCCAGGGCCACTGCAAGCCTGGCTCGGCTTGCCTGCTTTCTCCAAAGGAGGCTGGCCGACCAGCCGAACCTGGCACCTGGGCCAGGCCCCTTCCAAGGGGACGAGTTCCAGAGGATAGAGCCCTGGGGGCGGCTGCCAAGTCTCCTGGGGCGTGTGCTGGGCCCCCGTCAGAGGAGGAAGCAGCCTGGTAAACGGTGTGCCAGGCCTGAGATCTGGAGGCCTCCCACAGCCGGGTCCCTGTCCTGCCCAGGCCCCCCGAGGGAGGACGATGGTCGGGCAGTGGCGAGCGGGGTGGGGCTGGCGCCGAGCCTGCCCTTGGATGCCCCGGGGAAGGGCGCCGGGGGATGGGCTGCCCCTGGCCAGGTCTGAGGGACCGACCCAGCTCGGGGCTGTCGGGGGCAGAGAGAGAACCCCCCTCCGCCCTTTCCCTTCAGCTTCTTAGGGCTGGCCAAATCCTTCCCAAGACAGCTTGTCTGGAGAAAATCAGACCCAGCTGAAGAACATGTGTCCATGGGGGAAACCCGGGAAACTGAGTCTCCCCACACAATAGCAGAGATTCTCATCTTGCATCCTCTCCTGAGCTAATGACAAAGGTGGATGTCCCGGGTGGGCCTGTGGAATGGGAGAGGGGAGGAAGTGTATTGTCATGCAGAGGGACATGGAAAGACTTGTCTGAAGCTTATCCCCTGCACTGGGGTCAGGTCGGGAAGGGACGGCACAGAGGTGAGCAGGAACCAACCGGCCTCTCTGTGGTGGGGCTGGCCCCGGGGCAGGCGTGGGGGTGATGGCTGGAAGTGGGATGGCGCGTGAGTTGGCACCAGCCAGCGGTGGAGGCAGAGACTCAGAGGTCAGGGATCTCTCTCTCTGTCTCTGTCTCTCTCTCTCTCCCTCAGGGAGCTGAGGAGAGTAAGGTGGCGCCCCCTGCCCACCTCGCCTACCTCTCCATGGGCCCTTCTTTCTCTGGCCGCTCCGGGAGCCCTGCGGGCTTGGGTTCAAGCCCCCACACACCGCACAGGCCAAGGGCGCATGCGCGACCGCCGGGGCCTAGGGCTGGCCTCGGGGGGGGGGGGTCCTCAGTGAAGGCCCCGCCCTCCCTCCAGGCTCTGACCCAGCTGCAGCTCTTCCATCGCCGCCCTTCTGGACTCGGCTTCAGCTGTCTCCCTCCCCTCCCCCACTCCCACTCAGCTTGCAGGCCGCTTCCCTGCCTTGAAAGCATTGCTCTGGCCCTGAGGGCCACAGACCTACTGGGCTTCAAGCTCAAGGCTCTGCCTGGGCCTGCTGCTTCGGCCAGGGGCTCACTTTTTCCTGGAAAGAGAAGGCATGGCCTCACCCCACGCCTGCACTTTGCCACGGCAGGCAGCCCAGATGTAGGAAAGGCTCTGTGGAGTCAGAAGTGCCGAGACAGGCAGATGGCACCAGAGGGTTTGGGGGCCAGGGCGCAACTGGGCTAGCCCCTCCTCCCGGGAGTCGGGGAGGCCCGGCCTTCCTAGTGCCCAGGCCACGGCTCCGGGGAGAAACCCGCCATGGAGGGCACGCGGGAGGCCCTCTGCCTGAGGTGGCAGGTGTCACGCCAGGGCCACTGCAAGCCTGGCTCGGCTTGCCTGCTTTCTCCAAAGGAGGCTGGCCGACCAGCCGAACCTGGCACCTGGGCCAGGCCCCTTCCAAGGGGACGAGTTGCAGAGGATAGAGCCCTGGGGGCGGCTGCCAAGTCTCCTGGGGCGTGTGCTGGGACCCCGTCAGAGGAGGAAGCAGCCTGGTAAACGGTGTGCCAGGCCTGAGATCTGGAGGCCTCCCACAGCCGGGTCCCTGTCCTGCCCAGGCCCCCCGAGGGAGGACGATGGTCGGGCAGTGGCGAGCGGGGTGGGGCTGGCGCCGAGCCTGCCCTTGGATGCCCCGGGGAAGGGCGCCGTGGATGGGCTGCCCCTGGCCAGGTCTGAGGGACCGACCCAGCTCGGGGCTGTCGGGGGCAGAGAGAGAACCCCCCTCCGCCCTTTCCCTTCAGCTTCTTAGGGCTGGCCAAATCCTTCCCAAGACAGCTTGTCTGGAGAAAATCAGACCCAGCTGAAGAACATGTGTCCATGGGGGAAACCCGGGAAACTGAGTCTCCCCACACAATAGCAGAGATTCTCATCTTGCATCCTCTCCTGAGCTAATGACCAAGGTGGATGTCCCGGGTGGGCCTGTGGAATGGGAGAGGGGAGGAAGTCTATTGTCATGCAGAGGGACATGGAAAGACTTGTCTGAAGCTTATCCCCTGCACTGGGGTCAGGTCGGGAAGGGACGGCACAGAGGTGAGCAGGAACCAACTGGCCTCTCTGTGGTGGGGCTGGCCCCGGGGCAGGCGTGGGGGTGATGGCTGGAAGTGGGATGGCGCGTGAGTTGGCACCAGCCAGCGGTGGAGGCAGAGACTCAGAGGTCAGGGATCTCTCTCTCTGTCTCTGTCTCTCTCTCTCTCCCTCAGGGAGCTGAGGAGAGTAAGGTGGCGCCCCCTGCCCACCTCGCCTACCTCTCCATGGGCCCTTCTTTCTCTGGCCGCTCCGGGAGCCCTGCGGGCTTGGGTTCAAGCCCCCACACACCGCACAGGCCAAGGGCGCATGCGCGACCGCCGGGGCCTAGGGCTGGCAGCGGGGGGGGGGGGTCCTCAGTGAAGGCCCCGCCCTCCCTCCAGGCTCTGACCCAGCTGCAGCTCTTCCATCGCCGCCCTTCTGGACTCGGCTTCAGCTGTCTCCCTCCCCTCCCCCACTCCCACTCAGCTTGCAGGCCGCTTCCCTGCCTTGAAAGCATTGCTCTGGCCCTGAGGGCCACAGACCTACTGGGCTTCAAGCTCAAGGCTCTGCCTGGGCCTGCTGCTTCGGCCAGGGGCTCACTTTTTCCTGGAAAGAGAAGGCATGGCCTCACCCCACGCCTGCACTTTGCCACGGCAGGCAGCCCAGATGTAGGAAAGGCTCTGTGGAGTCAGAAGTGCCGAGACAGGCAGATGGCACCAGAGGGTTTGGGGGCCAGGGCGCAAGTGGGCTAGCCCCTCCTCCCGGGAGTCGGGGAGGCCCGGCCTTCCTAGTGCCCAGGCCACGGCTCCGGGGAGAAACCCGCCATGGAGGGCACGCGGGAGGCCCTCTGCCTGAGGTGGCAGGTGTCACGCCAGGGCCACTGCAAGCCTGGCTCGGCTTGCCTGCTTTCTCCAAAGGAGGCTGGCCGACCAGCCGAACCAGGCACCTGGGCCAGGCCCCTTCCAAGGGGACGAGTTCCAGAGGATAGAGCCCTGGGGGCGGCTGCCAAGTCTCCTGGGGCGTGTGCTGGGCCCCCGTCAGAGGAGGAAGCAGCCTGGTAAACGGTGTGCCAGGCCTGAGATCTGGAGGCCTCCCACAGCCGGGTCCCTGTCCTGCCCAGGCCCCCCGAGGGAGGACGATGGTCGGGCAGTGGCGAGCGGGGTGGGGCTGGCGCCGAGCCTGCCCTTGGATGCCCCGGGGAAGGGCGCCGGGGGATGGGCTGCCCCTGGCCAGGTCTGAGGGACCGACCCAGCTCGGGGCTGTCGGGGGCAGAGAGAGAACCCCCCTCCGCCCTTTCCCTTCAGCTTCTTAGGGCTGGCCAAATCCTTCCCAAGACAGCTTGTCTGGAGAAAATCAGACCCAGCTGAAGAACATGTGTCCATGGGGGAAACCCGGGAAACTGAGTCTCCCCACACAATAGCAGAGATTCTCATCTTGCATCCTCTCCTGAGCTAATGACCAAGGTGGATGTCCCGGGTGGGCCTGTGGAATGGGAGAGGGGAGGAAGTGTATTGTCATGCAGAGGGACATGGAAAGACTTGTCTGAAGCTTATCCCCTGCACTGGGGTCAGGTCGGGAAGGGACGGCACAGAGGTGAGCAGGAACCAACCGGCCTCTCTGTGGTGGGGCTGGCCCCGGGGCAGGCGTGGGGGTGATGGCTGGAAGTGGGATGGCGCGTGAGTTGGCACCAGCCAGCGGTGGAGGCAGAGACTCAGAGGTCAGGGATCTCTCTCTCTGTCTCTGTCTCTCTCTCTCTCCCTCAGGGAGCTGAGGAGAGTAAGGTGGCGCCCCCTGCCCACCTCGCCTACCTCTCCATGGGCCCTTCTTTCTCTGGCCGCTCCGGGAGCCCTGCGGGCTTGGGTTCAAGCACCCACACACCGCACAGGCCAAGGGCGCATGCGCGACCGCCGGGGCCTAGGGCTGGCCGCGGGGGGGGGGTCCTCAGTGAAGGCCCCGCCCTCCCTCCAGGCTCTGACCCAGCTGCAGCTCTTCCATCGCCGCCCTTCTGGACTCGGCTTCAGCTGTCTCCCTCCCCTCCCCCACTCCCACTCAGCTTGCAGGCCGCTTCCCTGCCTTGAAAGCATTGCTCTGGCCCTGAGGACCACAGACCTACTGGGCTTCAAGCTCAAGGCTCTGCCTGGGCCTGCTGCTTCGGCCAGGGGCTCACTTTTTCCTGGAAAGAGAAGGCATGGCCTCACCCCACGCCTGCACTTTGCCACGGCAGGCAGCCCAGATGTAGGAAAGGCTCTGTGGAGTCAGAAGTGCCGAGACAGGCAGATGGCACCAGAGGGTTTGGGGGCCAGGGCGCAACTGGGCTAGCCCCTCCTCCCGGGAGTCGGGGAGGCCCGGCCTTCCTAGTGCCCAGGCCACGGCTCCAGGGAGAAACCCGCCATGGAGGGCACGCGGGAGGCCCTCTGCCTGAGGTGGCAGGTGTCACGCCAGGGCCACTGCAAGCCTGGCTCGGCTTGCCTGCTTTCTCCAAAGGAGGCTGGCCGACCAGCCGAACCAGGCACCTGGGCCAGGCCCCTTCCAAGGGGACGAGTTCCAGAGGATAGAGCCCTGGGGGCGGCTGCCAAGTCTCCTGGGGCGTGTGCTGGGCCCCGTCAGAGGAGGAAGCAGCCTGGTAAACGGTGTGCCAGGCCTGAGATCTGGAGGCCTCCCACAGCCGGGTCCCTGTCCTGCCCAGGCCCCCCGAGGGAGGACGATGGTCGGGCAGTGGCGAGCGGGGTGGGGCTGGCGCCGAGCCTGCCCTTGGATGCCCCGGGGAAGGGCGCCGGGGGATGGGCTGCCCCTGGCCAGGTTTGAGGGACCGACCCAGCTCGGGGCTGTCGGGGGCAGAGAGAGAACCCCCCTCCGCCCTTTCCCTTCAGCTTCTTAGGGCTGGCCAAATCCTTCCCAAGACAGCTTGTCTGGAGAAAATCAGACCCAGCTGAAGAACATGTGTCCATGGGGGAAACCCGGGAAACTGAGTCTCCCCACACAATAGCAGAGATTCTCATCTTGCATCCTCTCCTGAGCTAATGACAAAGGTGGATGTCCCGGGTGGGCCTGTGGAATGGGAGAGGGGAGGAAGTGTATTGTCATGCAGAGGGACATGGAAAGACTTGTCTGAAGCTTATCCCCTGCACTGGGGTCAGGTCGGGAAGGGACGGCACAGAGGTGAGCAGGAACCAACCGGCCTCTCTGTGGTGGGGCTGGCCCCGGGGCAGGCGTGGGGGTGATGGCTGGAAGTGGGATGGCGCGTGAGTTGGCACCAGCCAGCGGTGGAGGCAGAGACTCAGAGGTCAGGGATCTCTCTCTGTCTCTGTCTCTCTCTCTCTCCCTCAGGGAGCTGAGGAGAGTAAGGTGGCGCCCCCTGCCCACCTCGCCTACCTCTCCATGGGCCCTTCTTTCTCTGGCCGCTCCGGGAGCCCTGCGGGCTTGGGTTCAAGCCCCCACACACCGCACAGGCCAAGGGCGCATGCGCGACCGCAGGGGCCTAGGGCTGGCCGCGGGGGGGGGGTCCTCAGTGAAGGCCCCGCCCTCCCTCCAGGCTCTGACCCAGCTGCAGCTCTTCCATCGCCGCCCTTCTGGACTCGGCTTCAGCTGTCTCCCTCCCCTCCCCCACTCCCACTCAGCTTGCAGGCCGCTTCCCTGCCTTGAAAGCATTGCTCTGGCCCTGAGGGCCACAGACCTACTGGGCTTCAAGCTCAAGGCTCTGCCTGGGCCTGCTGCTTCGGCCAGGGGCTCACTTTTTCCTGGAAAGAGAAGGCATGGCCTCACCCCACGCCTGCACTTTGCCACGGCAGGCAGCCCAGATGTAGGAAAGGCTCTGTGGATTCAGAAGTGCCGAGACAGGCAGATGGCACCAGAGGGTTTGGGGGCCAGGGCGCAAGTGGGCTAGCCCCTCCTCCCGGGAGTCGGGGAGGCCCGGCCTTCCTAGTGCCCAGGCCACGGCTCCGGGGAGAAACCCGCCATGGAGGGCACGCAGGAGGCCCTCTGCCTGAGGTGGCAGGTGTCACGCCAGGGCCACTGCAAGCCTGGCTCGGCTTGCCTGCTTTCTCCAAAGGAGGCTGGCCGACCAGCCGAACCAGGCACCTGGGCCAGGCCCCTTCCAAGGGGACGAGTTCCAGAGGATAGAGCCCTGGGGGCGGCTGCCAAGTCTCCTGGGGCGTGTGCTGGGCCCCCGTCAGAGGAGGAAGCAGCCTGGTAAACGGTGTGCCAGGCCTGAGATCTGGAGGCCTCCCACAGCCGGGTCCCTGTCCTGCCCAGGCCCCCCGAGGGAGGACGATGGTCGGGCAGTGGCGAGCGGGGTGGGGCTGGCGCCGAGCCTGCCCTTGGATGCCCCGGGGAAGGGCGCCGGGGGATGGGCTGCCCCTGGCCAGGTCTGAGGGACCGACCCAGCTCGGGGCTGTCGGGGGCAGAGAGAGAACCCCCCTCCGCCCTTTCCCTTCAGCTTCTTAGGGCTGGCCAAATCCTTCCCAAGACAGCTTGTCTGGAGAAAATCAGACCCAGCTGAAGAACATGTGTCCATGGGGGAAACCCGGGAAACTGAGTCTCCCCACACAATAGCAGAGATTCTCATCTTGCATCCTCTCCTGAGCTAATGACCAAGGTGGATGTCCCGGGTGGGCCTGTGGAATGGGAGAGGGGAGGAAGTGTATTGTCATGCAGAGGGACATGGAAAGACTTGTCTGAAGCTTATCCCCTGCACTGGGGTCAGGTCGGGAAGGGACGGCACAGAGGTGAGCAGGAACCAACCGGCCTCTCTGTGGTGGGGCTGGCCCCGGTGCAGGCGTGGGGGTGATGGCTGGAAGTGGGATGGCGCGTGAGTTGGCACCAGCCAGCGGTGGAGGCAGAGACTCAGAGGTCAGGGATCTCTCTCTCTGTCTCTGTCTCTCTCTCTCTCCCTCAGGGAGCTGAGGAGAGTAAGGTGGCGCCCCCTGCCCACCTCGCCTACCTCTCCATGGGCCCTTCTTTCTCTGGCCGCTCCGGGAGCCCTGCGGGCTTGGGTTCAAGCACCCACACACCGCACAGGCCAAGGGCGCATGCGCGACCGCCGGGGCCTAGGGCTGGCCGCGGGGGGGGGGTCCTCAGTGAAGGCCCCGCCCTCCCTCCAGGCTCTGACCCAGCTGCCGCTCTTCCATCGCCGCCCTTCTGGACTCGGCTTCAGCTGTCTCCCTCCCCTCCCCCACTCCCACTCAGCTTGCAGGCCGCTTCCCTGCCTTGAAAGCATTGCTCTGGCCCTGAGGACCACAGACCTACTGGGCTTCAAGCTCAAGGCTCTGCCTGGGCCTGCTGCTTCGGCCAGGGGCTCACTTTTTCCTGGAAAGAGAAGGCATGGCCTCACCCCACGCCTGCACTTTGCCACGGCAGGCAGCCCAGATGTAGGAAAGGCTCTGTGGAGTCAGAAGTGCCGAGACAGGCAGATGGCACCAGAGGGTTTGGGGGCCAGGGCGCAACTGGGCTAGCCCCTCCTCCCGGGAGTCGGGGAGGCCCGGCCTTCCTAGTGCCCAGGCCACGGCTCCAGGGAGAAACCCGCCATGGAGGGCACGCGGGAGGCCCTCTGCCTGAGGTGGCAGGTGTCACGCCAGGGCCACTGCAAGCCTGGCTCGGCTTGCCTGCTTTCTCCAAAGGAGGCTGGCCGACCAGCCGAACCAGGCACCTGGGCCAGGCCCCTTCCAAGGGGACGAGTTCCAGAGGATAGAGCCCTGGGGGCGGCTGCCAAGTCTCCTGGGGCGTGTGCTGGGCCCCGTCAGAGGAGGAAGCAGCCTGGTAAACGGTGTGCCAGGCCTGAGATCTGGAGGCCTCCCACAGCCGGGTCCCTGTCCTGCCCAGGCCCCCCCGAGGGAGGACGATGGTCGGGCAGTGGCGAGCGGGGTGGGGCTGGCGCCGAGCCTGCCCTTGGATGCCCCGGGGAAGGGCGCCGGGGGATGGGCTGCCCCTGGCCAGGTCTGAGGGACCGACCCAGCTCGGGGCTGTCGGGGGCAGAGAGAGAACCCCCCTCCGCCCTTTCCCTTCAGCTTCTTAGGGCTGGCCAAATCCTTCCCAAGACAGCTTGTCTGGAGAAAATCAGACCCAGCTGAAGAACATGTGTCCATGGGGGAAACCCGGGAAACTGAGTCTCCCCACACAATAGCAGAGATTCTCATCTTGCATCCTCTCCTGAGCTAATGACAAAGGTGGATGTCCCGGGTGGGCCTGTGGAATGGGAGAGGGGAGGAAGTGTATTGTCATGCAGAGGGACATGGAAAGACTTGTCTGAAGCTTATCCCCTGCACTGGGGTCAGGTCGGGAAGGGACGGCACAGAGGTGAGCAGGAACCAACCGGCCTCTCTGTGGTGGGGCTGGCCCCGGGGCAGGCGTGGGGGTGATGGCTGGAAGTGGGATGGCGCGTGAGTTGGCACCAGCCAGCGGTGGAGGCAGAGACTCAGAGGTCAGGGATCTCTCTCTGTCTCTGTCTCTCTCTCTCTCCCTCAGGGAGCTGAGGAGAGTAAGGTGGCGCCCCCTGCCCACCTCGCCTACCTCTCCATGGGCCCTTCTTTCTCTGGCCGCTCCGGGAGCCCTGCGGGCTTGGGTTCAAGCCCCCACACACCGCACAGGCCAAGGGCGCATGCGCAACCGCCGGGGCCTAGGGCTGGCCGCGGGGGGGGGGTCCTCAGTGAAGGCCCCGCCCTCCCTCCAGGCTCTGACCCAGCTGCAGCTCTTCCATCGCCGCCCTTCTGGACTCGGCTTCAGCTGTCTCCCTCCCCTCCCCCACTCCCACTCAGCTTGCAGGCCGCTTCCCTGCCTTGAAAGCATTGCTCTGGCCCTGAGGGCCACAGACCTACTGGGCTTCAAGCTCAAGGCTCTGCCTGGGCCTGCTGCTTCGGCCAGGGGCTCACTTTTTCCTGGAAAGAGAAGGCATGGCCTCACCCCACGCCTGCACTTTGCCACGGCAGGCAGCCCAGATGTAGGAAAGGCTCTGTGGAGTCAGAAGTGCCGAGACAGGCAGATGGCACCAGAGGGTTTGGGGGCCAGGGCGCAACTGGGCTAGCCCCTCCTCCCGGGAGTCGGGGAGGCCCGGCCTTCCTAGTGCCCAGGCCACGGCTCCGGGGAGAAACCCGCCATGGAGGGCACGCGGGAGGCCCTCTGCCTGAGGTGGCAGGTGTCACGCCAGGGCCACTGCAAGCCTGGCTCGGCTTGCCTGCTTTCTCCAAAGGAGGCTGGCCGACCAGCCGAACCAGGCACCTGGGCCAGGCCCCTTCCAAGGGGACGAGTTCCAGAGGATAGAGCCCTGGGGGCGGCTGCCAAGTCTCCTGGGGCGTGTGCTGGGCCCCGTCAGAGGAGGAAGCAGCCTGGTAAACGGTGTGCCAGGCCTGAGATCTGGAGGCCTCCCACAGCCGGGTCCCTGTCCTGCCCAGGCCCCCCGAGGGAGGACGATGGTCGGGCAGTGGCGAGCGGGGTGGGGCTGGCGCCGAGCCTGCCCTTGGATGCCCCGGGGAAGGGCGCCGGGGGATGGGCTGCCCCTGGCCAGGTCTGAGGGACCGACCCAGCTCGGGGCTGTCGGGGGCAGAGAGAGAACCCCCCTCCGCCCTTTCCCTTCAGGTTCTTAGGGCTGGCCAAATCCTTCCCAAGACAGCTTGTCTGGAGAAAATCAGACCCAGCTGAAGAACATGTGTCCATGGGGGAAACCCGGGAAACTGAGTCTCCCCACACAATAGCAGAGATTCTCATCTTGCATCCTCTCCTGAGCTAATGACAAAGGTGGATGTCCCGGGTGGGCCTGTGGAATGGGAGAGGGGAGGAAGTGTATTGTCATGCAGAGGGACATGGAAAGACTTGTCTGAAGCTTATCCCCTGCACTGGGGTCAGGTCGGGAAGGGACGGCACAGAGGTGAGCAGGAACCAACCGGCCTCTCTGTGGTGGGGCTGGCCCCGGGGCAGGCGTGGGGGTGATGGCTGGAAGTGGGATGGCGCGTGAGTTGGCACCAGCCAGCGGTGGAGGCAGAGACTCAGAGGTCAGGGATCTCTCTCTCTGTCTCTGTCTCTCTCTCTCTCCCTCAGGGAGCTGAGGAGAGTAAGGTGGCGCCCCCTGCCCACCTCGCCTACCTCTCCATGGGCCCTTCTTTCTCTGGCCGCTCCGGGAGCCCTGCGGGCTTGGGTTCAAGCCCCCACACACCGCACAGGCCAAGGGCGCATGCCCGACCACAGGGGCCTAGGGCTGGCATCGGGGGGGGGGGTCCTCAGTGAAGGCCCGCCCTCCCTCCAGGCTCTGACCCAGCTGCAGCTCTTCCATCGCCGCCCTTCTGGACTCGGCTTCAGCTGTCTCCCTCCCCTCCCCCACTCCCACTCAGCTTGCAGGCCGCTTCCCTGCCTTGAAAGCATTGCTCTGGCCCTGAGGGCCACAGACCTACTGGGCTTCAAGCTCAAGGCTCTGCCTGGGCCTGCTGCTTCGCCCAGGGGCTCACTTTTTCCTGGAAAGAGAAGGCATGGCCTCACCCCACGCCTGCACTTTGCCACGGCAGGCAGCCCAGATGTAGGAAAGGCTCTGTGGAGTCAGAAGTGCCGAGACAGGCAGATGGCACCAGAGGGTTTGGGGGCCAGGGCGCAACTGGGCTAGCCCCTCCTCCCGGGAGTCGGGGAGGCCCGGCCTTCCTAGTGCCCAGGCCACGGCTCCGGGGAGAAACCCGCCATGGAGGGCACGCGGGAGGCCCTCTGCCTGAGGTGGCAGGTGTCACGCCAGGGCCACTGCAAGCCTGGCTCGGCTTGCCTGCTTTCTCCAAAGGAGGCTGGCCGACCAGCCGAACCTGGCACCTGGGCCAGGCCCCTTCCAAGGGGACGAGTTGCAGAGGATAGAGCCCTGGGGGCGGCTGCCAAGTCTCCTGGGGCGTGTGCTGGGCCCCCGTCAGAGGAGGAAGCAGCCTGGTAAACGGTGTGCCAGGCCTGAGATCTGGAGGCCTCCCACAGCCGGGTCCCTGTCCTGCCCAGGCCCCCCGAGGGAGGACGATGGTCGGGCAGTGGCGAGCGGGGTGGGGCTGGCGCCGAGCCTGCCCTTGGATGCCCCGGGGAAGGGCGCCGGGGGATGGGCTGCCCCTGGCCAGGTCTGAGGGACCGACCCAGCTCGGGGCTGTCGGGGGCAGAGAGAGAACCCCCCTCCGCCCTTTCCCTTCAGCTTCTTAGGGCTGGCCAAATCCTTCCCAAGACAGCTTGTCTGGAGAAAATCAGACCCAGCTGAAGAACATGTGTCCATGGGGGAAACCCGGGAAACTGAGTCTCCCCACACAATAGCAGAGATTCTCATCTTGCATCCTCTCCTGAGCTAATGACAAAGGTGGATGTCCCGGGTGGGCCTGTGGAATGGGAGAGGGGAGGAAGTCTATTGTCATGCAGAGGGACATGGAAAGACTTGTCTGAAGCTTATCCCCTGCACTGGGGTCATGTAGGGAAGGGACGGCACAGAGGTGAGCAGGAACCAACCGGCCTCTCTGTGGTGGGGCTGGCCCCGGGGCAGGCGTGGGGGTGATGGCTGGAAGTGGGATGGCGCGTGAGTTGGCACCAGCCAGCGGTGGAGGCAGAGACTCAGAGGTCAGGGATCTCTCTCTCTGTCTCTGTCTCTCTCTCTCTCCCTCAGGGAGCTGAGGAGAGTAAGGTGGCGCCCCCTGCCCACCTCGCCTACCTCTCCATGGGCCCTTCTTTCTCTGGCCGCTCCGGGAGCCCTGCGGGCTTGGGTTCAAGCACCCACACACCGCACAGGCCAAGGGCGCATGCCCGACCACAGGGGCCTAGGGCTGGCATCGGGGGGGGGGTCCTCAGTGAAGGCCCCGCCCTCCCTCCAGGCTCTGACCCAGCTGCAGCTCTTCCATCGCCGCCCTTCTGGACTCGGCTTCAGCTGTCTCCCTCCCCTCCCCCACTCCCACTCAGCTTGCAGGCCGCTTCCCTGCCTTGAAAGCATTGCTCTGGCCCTGAGGGCCACAGACCTACTGGGCTTCAAGCTCAAGGCTCTGCCTGGGCCTGCTGCTTCGGCCAGGGGCTCACTTTTTCCTGGAAAGAGAAGGCATGGCCTCACCCCACGCCTGCACTTTGCCACGGCAGGCAGCCCAGATGTAGGAAAGGCTCTGTGGAGTCAGAAGTGCCGAGACAGGCAGATGGCACCAGAGGGTTTGGGGGCCAGGGCGCAACTGGGCTAGCCCCTCCTCCCGGGAGTCGGGGAGGCCCGGCCTTCCTAGTGCCCAGGCCACGGCTCCGGGGAGAAACCCGCCATGGAGGGCACGCGGGAGGCCCTCTGCCTGAGGTGGCAGGTGTCACGCCAGGGCCACTGCAAGCCTGGCTCGGCTTGCCTGCTTTCTCCAAAGGAGGCTGGCCGACCAGCCGAACCAGGCACCTGGGCCAGGCCCCTTCCAAGGGGACGAGTTCCAGAGGATAGAGCCCTGGGGGCGGCTGCCAAGTCTCCTGGGGCGTGTGCTGGGCCCCGTCAGAGGAGGAAGCAGCCTGGTAAACGGTGTGCCAGGCCTGAGATCTGGAGGCCTCCCACAGCCGGGTCCCTGTCCTGCCCAGGCCCCCCGAGGGAGGACGATGGTCGGGCAGTGGCGAGCGGGGTGGGGCTGGCGCCGAGCCTGCCCTTGGATGCCCCGGGGAAGGGCGCCGGGGGATGGGCTGCCCCTGGCCAGGTCTGAGGGACCGACCCAGCTCGGGGCTGTCGGGGGCAGAGAGAGAACCCCCCTCCGCCCTTTCCCTTCAGCTTCTTAGGGCTGGCCAAATCCTTCCCAAGACAGCTTGTCTGGAGAAAATCAGACCCAGCTGAAGAACATGTGTCCATGGGGGAAACCCGGGAAACTGAGTCTCCCCACACAATAGCAGAGATTCTCATCTTGCATCCTCTCCTGAGCTAATGACAAAGGTGGATGTCCCGGGTGGGCCTGTGGAATGGGAGAGGGGAGGAAGTCTATTGTCATGCAGAGGGACATGGAAAGACTTGTCTGAAGCTTATCCCCTGCACTGGGGTCAGGTCGGGAAGGGACGGCACAGAGGTGAGCAGGAACCAACCGGCCTCTCTGTGGTGGGGCTGGCCCCAGGGCAGGCGTGGGGGTGATGGCTGGAAGTGGGATGGCGCGTGAGTTGGCACCAGCCAGCGGTGGAGGCAGAGACTCAGAGGTCAGGGATCTCTCTCTCTGTCTCTGTCTCTCTCTCTCTCCCTCAGGGAGCTGAGGAGAGTAAGGTGGCGCCCCCTGCCCACCTCGCCTACCTCTCCATGGGCCCTTCTTTCTCTGGCCGCTCCGGGAGCCCTGCGGGCTTGGGTTCAAGCCCCCACACACCGCACAGGCCAAGGGCGCATGCGCGACCACAGGGGCCTAGGGCTGGCATCGGGGGGGGGGGTGGGGTCCTCAGTGAAGGCCCCGCCCTCCCTCCAGGCTCTGACCCAGCTGCAGCTCTTCCATCGCCGCCCTTCTGGACTCGGCTTCAGCTGTCTCCCTCCCCTCCCCCACTCCCACTCAGCTTGCAGGCCGCTTCCCTGCCTTGAAAGCATTGCTCTGGCCCTGAGGGCCACAGACCTACTGGGCTTCAAGCTCAAGGCTCTGCCTGGGCCTGCTGCTTCGGCCAGGGGCTCACTTTTTCCTGGAAAGAGAAGGCATGGCCTCACCCCACGCCTGCACTTTGCCACGGCAGGCAGCCCAGATGTAGGAAAGGCTCTGTGGAGTCAGAAGTGCCGAGACAGGCAGATGGCACCAGAGGGTTTGGGGGCCAGGGCGCAACTGGGCTAGCCCCTCCTCCCGGGAGTCGGGGAGGCCCGGCCTTCCTAGTGCCCAGGCCACGGCTCCGGGGAGAAACCCGCCATGGAGGGCACGCGGGAGGCCCTCTGCCTGAGGTGGCAGGTGTCACGCCAGGGCCACTGCAAGCCTGGCTCGGCTTGCCTGCTTTCTCCAAAGGAGGCTGGCCGACCAGCCGAACCTGGCACCTGGGCCAGGCCCCTTCCAAGGGGACGAGTTCCAGAGGATAGAGCCCTGGGGGCGGCTGCCAAGTCTCCTGGGGCGTGTGCTGGGCCCCCGTCAGAGGAGGAAGCAGCCTGGTAAACGGTGTGCCAGGCCTGAGATCTGGAGGCCTCCCACAGCCGGGTCCCTGTCCTGCCCAGGCCCCCCGAGGGAGGACGATGGTCGGGCAGTGGCGAGCGGGGTGGGGCTGGCGCCGAGCCTGCCCTTGGATGCCCCGGGGAAGGGCGCCGGGGGATGGGCTGCCCCTGGCCAGGTCTGAGGGACCGACCCAGCTCGGGGCTGTCGGGGGCAGAGAGAGAACCCCCCTCCGCCCTTTCCCTTCAGCTTCTTAGGGCTGGCCAAATCCTTCCCAAGACAGCTTGTCTGGAGAAAATCAGACCCAGCTGAAGAACATGTGTCCATGGGGGAAACCCGGGAAACTGAGTCTCCCCACACAATAGCAGAGATTCTCATCTTGCATCCTCTCCTGAGCTAATGACCAAGGTGGATGTCCCGGGTGGGCCTGTGGAATGGGAGAGGGGAGGAAGTCTATTGTCATGCAGAGGGACATGGAAAGACTTGTCTGAAGCTTATCCCCTGCACTGGGGTCAGGTCGGGAAGGGACGGCACAGAGGTGAGCAGGAACCAACCGGCCTCTCTGTGGTGGGGCTGGCCCCGGGGCAGGCGTGGGGGTGATGGCTGGAAGTGGGATGGCGCGTGAGTTGGCACCAGCCAGCGGTGGAGGCAGAGACTCAGAGGTCAGGGATCTCTCTCTCTGTCTCTGTCTCTCTCTCTCTCCCTCAGGGAGCTGAGGAGAGTAAGGTGGCGCCCCCTGCCCACCTCGCCTACCTCTCCATGGGCCCTTCTTTCTCTGGCCGATCCGGGAGCCCTGCGGGCTTGGGTTCAAGCCCCCACACACCGCACAGGCCAAGGGCGCATGCGCGACCACAGGGGCCTAGGGCTGGCATCGGGGGGGGGGGGGGTCCTCAGTGAAGGCCCCGCCTCCCTCCAGGCTCTGACCCAGCTGCAGCTCTTCCATCGCCGCCCTTCTGGACTCGGCTTCAGCTGTCTCCCTCCCCTCCCCCACTCCCACTCAGCTTGCAGGCCGCTTCCCTGCCTTGAAAGCATTGCTCTGGCCCTGAGGGCCACAGACCTACTGGGCTTCAAGCTCAAGGCTCTGCCTGGGCCTGCTGCTTCGGCCAGGGGCTCACTTTTTCCTGGAAAGAGAAGGCATGGCCTCACCCCACGCCTGCACTTTGCCACGGCAGGCAGCCCAGATGTAGGAAAGGCTCTGTGGAGTCAGAAGTGCCGAGACAGGCAGATGGCACCAGAGGGTTTGGGGGCCAGGGCGCAACTGGGCTAGCCCCTCCTCCCGGGAGTCGGGGAGGCCCGGCCTTCCTAGTGCCCAGGCCACGGCTCCGGGGAGAAACCCGCCATGGAGGGCACGCGGGAGGCCCTCTGCCTGAGGTGGCAGGTGTCACGCCAGGGCCACTGCAAGCCTGGCTCGGCTTGCCTGCTTTCTCCAAAGGAGGCTGGCCGACCAGCCGAACCTGGCACCTGGGCCAGGCCCCTTCCAAGGGGACGAGTTCCAGAGGATAGAGCCCTGGGGGCGGCTGCCAAGTCTCCTGGGGCGTGTGCTGGGCCCCCGTCAGAGGAGGAAGCAGCCTGGTAAACGGTGTGCCAGGCCTGAGATCTGGAGGCCTCCCACAGCCGGGTCCCTGTCCTGCCCAGGCCCCCCGAGGGAGGACGATGGTCGGGCAGTGGCGAGCGGGGTGGGGCTGGCGCCGAGCCTGCCCTTGGATGCCCCGGGGAAGGGCGCCGGGGGATGGGCTGCCCCTGGCCAGGTCTGAGGGACCGACCCAGCTCGGGGCTGTCGGGGGCAGAGAGAGAACCCCCCTCCGCCCTTTCCCTTCAGCTTCTTAGGGCTGGCCAAATCCTTCCCAAGACAGCTTGTCTGGAGAAAATCAGACCCAGCTGAAGAACATGTGTCCATGGGGGAAACCCGGGAAACTGAGTCTCCCCACACAATAGCAGAGATTCTCATCTTGCATCCTCTCCTGAGCTAATGACAAAGGTGGATGTCCCGGGTGGGCCTGTGGAATGGGAGAGGGGAGGAAGTGTATTGTCATGCAGAGGGACATGGAAAGACTTGTCTGAAGCTTATCCCCTGCACTGGGGTCAGGTCGGGAAGGGACGGCACAGAGGTGAGCAGGAACCAACCGGCCTCTCTGTGGTGGGGCTGGCCCCGGGGCAGGCGTGGGGGTGATGGCTGGAAGTGGGATGGCGCGTGAGTTGGCACCAGCCAGCGGTGGAGGCAGAGACTCAGAGGTCAGGGATCTCTCTCTCTGTCTCTGTCTCTCTCTCTCTCCCTCAGGGAGCTGAGGAGAGTAAGGTGGCGCCCCCTGCCCACCTCGCCTACCTCTCCATGGGCCCTTCTTTCTCTGGCCGCTCCGGGAGCCCTGCGGGCTTGGGTTCAAGCCCCCACACACCGCACAGGCCAAGGGCGCATGCGCGACCACAGGGGCCTAGGGCTGGCATCGGGGGGGGGGGGGTCCTCAGTGAAGGCCCCGCCCTCCCTCCAGGCTCTGACCCAGCTGCAGCTCTTCCATCGCTGCCCTTCTGGACTCGGCTTCAGCTGTCTCCCTCCCCTCCCCCACTCCCACTCAGCTTGCAGGCCGCTTCCCTGCCTTGAAAGCATTGCTCTGGCCCTGAGGGCCACAGACCTACTGGGCTTCAAGCTCAAGGCTCTGCCTGGGCCTGCTGCTTCGGCCAGGGGCTCACTTTTTCCTGGAAAGAGAAGGCATGGCCTCA